>NW_019392683.1:1110768-1324014 GCF_000648675.2 Cimex lectularius
AAGTCCTTTCGTTGTTTTGGCTATAAATTGTTATGAATACCCTACAAAAATCACTTCATTATTTAATCAACACTGGTGGTGGTTCAGCGGGTTATGTCAAAGAACAGGTGGCAAGTGTCATTCAAGGGTTCATACTTTAGCTCATAGTATTTTCCCTGTTTTCTAAATTATCCAATCCTCTGTACAGTTGTCTTTTCTGTTAATAGGTGGATAATTAAAGTGAATTTGAATTGAAGAGCAAGGTGGAAGCTAAAATAATTTTGTAGATTTGGAACAAAAGAGAACAGTCTGCGTCCATTTAAAATTTCTTTTAGCAGAAGCAGTATTGTCTGGGTGTCTTTCATTGTTTTTGCCATGAATTCTCAAGAGTACCTTACAAAAATCACGTTATTGTTAAATCAAAACTGTTGGTGGTCCAGCGGCTTATCCCAAAGAACAGATGACAAATCTACGTATTTTTTCCATGTTTTCCAAATCATCGAAAATCCCCTTTGAGTACCAGAGTCTTTTTCTAATATTGGGTTGTCCGGAAAATAATGCAGGATTTTGGTATTAAACAAAAAAAAAGAAACTAGTTACTTTAAAGCAATGTTCTTTAATCAAAATAATTTCCCATACTCTCAATACATTTCTCCCAACGTGTTGGTAACTTATTAATTCCGTCTGAGTAGAATTCAGAATTTTTAGAATTGATAAAGTCAATAAATGCATTTTCCAGTTCCGTTTGATTTTTGAATATTATGTGTTGTAAGTAGTGGTCCAGGTGTCTAAAAAAATGGTAGTCAGTAGGCGAGAGGTCCGGAGAGTAGGGTGGGTGAGGCAAAGTTTCATAGCCAAGCTCCAATAATTTTTGTGACGTTACACGTGACACATGTGGTCGAGCGTTGTCATGCAACAAAATGGGCCCTTTCCGATTGACCAAAGAGGGCTTCATTACTGCCAATTTCTGATGCATGGTATTAATTTGGTTACAGTATGATTCAGCATTGATGGTTTCGCCAGGATTTAAGAAGCTGTAGTGTATTAAACCAAATGAAGCCCACCATACCGTAACCATTACTTTTTTTGATGAGTTGGGGGCTTTGGAGCTTCTCCTTTGTCGAGCCACTGTCCAGAACGTCTAGTGTTATCGTAGAGAATCCACTTTTCGTCACATGTAACAATTCTGGCCAGAAATGGGTCATTTTTGTTTCGACAAAGAAGTGATGCACAAACATCAAAGCGCTGATTTTTTGGCGATCGTTTAATGAGTGTGGAACCCAATTTTCGAGTTTTTTCACTTTTCCAATCGCCTTGAGGTGGTCAGCGACGGTCGTTTTACTGACTTTGAGTTGCTCTGCAAGTTCTCGAACAGTTGTTTTGGGGTTTTCTTCCACCACTGATCGCAGAACATCATCATTAAGAGAGGAAGGCCTTCCACGACCTTCTTCATCTTCAAGGCTGAAATCTCCCTCCCGAAATTTTTTAAACCACCTTTGCACAGTGCACTCATTAACACAACCCTCGCCCCAGACTTGGTTAATGTTTCTAGCCGTTTGGGCTCCGCTTCGGCCGAGTTTAAACTCGTAAAAGAAAATCGTACGAAATTCTCGCTTTGACATTATAAGGATGACTGAATTATTTCCAAGTAGCGGAATGCTACAGAGGTAAACAAACAATATCATTTGGAAGAGGATTAATAAGTGTTGACATTCATAATGAGTAATCCTGTAAACGTAAACAGAATATTTTATATAGATTTTTTTTAATGAAAACTTAAAATCCTGCATTATTTTCCGGACAACCCGATAAATGCAAAATTAATCAAAGTGAAATTAAATCGAAGAGCAAGATGGAAACTACAATAATACTCAATACCTATAGCAATTGTCAGTGGTGTCGTCAAAATATAAATGGCAGGAGTCGTTCAAGGGTGCATCCTTGCCCTATTCCTTTTCACAATATACTTTAGATGTTATGATTTTCTGTTTTCCAAAATATTCAAGATCACTTTTGTGTGTCAGTCTTTCTTCGAATAGGTGTATAATTAAATTGAAACTAAAATAACACTCTAGACTTACTCTAGACGAGTCAGCGGCTTCGTCAAAGTATAAATGGCAGGAGTCGTTCAAGGGTGCATCCTTGGTTCATTCCTCTTTAAAAACCACTTACTGATACTATTTTTCGTATATTCTCCACGTTTTGCCTTTGACCGTCAACACTAATACATACTAATAATAAATTAATAATTCTCTTCAGAACCTTGGTAATTACCAAAAACCTCTTGGCCATCTTTTTATATAAAACCTGATGCTTATTCATCCAAAATTCTCTTCAACGACCTCTCAATGTCCTCTTTAGCGTATTCAGTCACATAATGTACAACTTGTCCAAGAAAATTTCTTCAATCAGTCCTCATCCTAATCCTCTTAGATCCAACAGTCTCTTATCTGATATCCCTTTAATTTGTTGAGAAAAAAAACTACAGACCAGGATAGTGAATGAACAAGATCGTCATGTAATAAATGTAAACGATCTAATAAATTTGCAAACAGGTTTAAATTAAAATAACCCATCAAAAAAACAAAACTGTGCGATAATAAATTAATAGTTGTATTTTAGAACTTCTACTGATACAATGAAAACTTTGCATGAAAGAAACATACTGCATACGTTTAAATAATTAATTTTAATCAATTGAAGAACCGATAAAGGGATCCGTTGTGCAAAACTTTCGCCTAATGATAGGTTGAAAAGACTCGAAGCTCATCAGTTATGTTATCTTAGCACTAATTATGTTACCTCTTGCCCTATGCTTTGTTAAACGGGTTGAGCATACTATCACATTCGACATGTTAATTTCGTTCATTGTGTCAGGAAGAGATAAAAACCGAGTCTATCATTACTGATGACACGACCTTATCCAAGGTGGGTAACGGTGCGATAGTTTCCATTGGCTTTATCGCTTCTGTAGGGCGTCAACCTCGTTAACCGTGGTCTTATTGAAACGCTTTCTTTCCTTTGTAAGAAATGGGTTAATCGAAAAAAAAAGATCATGAAGCAAATAATCAAAAAAACATGCAACAATTGGTTCCGGCACAAACGCGAATATTTTCACCATTTATAAACTTAAAAAATATTTATACACCAATAGTACATTTTAAAAAGCTATAGAAGAAAAGTTTGATATAATAAAAGATAACAGATTTTTAGTAGACGAGTGTATAGCCGTTATTTGTAAAAGGCTGAGGAGCAGTCTGCCTGGTGCAGACTTTATGCTTCTTATATATAGGTATATTGCGGTTAAACCCCAAGCCTCCTTTGGGATTTATGACTGTGCTAAAAGGAAAAATTTAGTGAAACTTATTTATAAAAAAAAAACCCTGAAACCCATAATTCGAGTTCATCGAAAACATAAATTGTAAAAGCTCTGATAAAAACGTTAGTTAAAAGGAAAAACTAGAGTTTTTTAATCGACGTTTAAAATTCCACCTAAGGAAGAAAATTAGACAACTGAAGTTATAAAGTTCTGGAATTAATACTATGCAGAAGGTGATTAAGAGGTAATGAGATTTAAAAACTATGATAATTCATTAAAGAACAAGACTTTCTATTCATTTAAAAAAATAGTTTAACCGTATTTTTTTAAATGTAATATTTCATATGACATAATTAAAGTAATGATTTAAATATTTAATTTTTAAATACGTACAAACAAAGTAATCTTTACTTAAGGCATTGGTTGGGATAAAAAAGTCACTGTCACGAGCGGGATTCGAACCCACGACCTTCGGCTCAATACGTCGCTGCTCTAACACTTGAGCTATCGTGACTTAGATCGACTCGGACACTAACTTCCCATCTCAACCCCACCTTTCGAATTTTCCCTCCTTTTTGCCATTGGGTTCGAATGCCTTACGTAAAGATTAATTAATTGAAAAAAGTTATTCGGTCAATCGGACCACGAACTCTAATGTACAAACAACGTTGAACTTATAACAAAAAATTTACCATAATTATTTTAAATAATTGGTTGAAATCGTGAGCATCGGTCAAAAATGAGGTAGTTTAGAAAACCACCTTTTTTCATTTTTTGTCGACGTTTCGACCTTTATTCGGGTTTTCTTCAGAGCCTGGGTAAAGTACAAAACAAATGTTGATTGGAAAAAATACAATACAAATAGTAAATATAAATTTTGAACCAAGTATTTCATTACTTTATTTCATTATTTTCTTTTTAAATGTCTTATTTTTACGCCAAACCTTTCTTTGGTATGCAAAATATGAATAAACCTAAATACATTAAATTTTAAGGGATTGCTTTAACAATAACAGTACAATACATGACAAAATATTGTAGATACTACAGTAGAATTAATCTGATTCTTTTATACCAAGAATTAAATTTTAACCACAATTTTATTTGTTTCAGGTGAGTACTCCGATAGTTCATCATTTAGTGAAATTTAATGGTATGTAAACAAGCTTATTAAGAAATTTTGAGTATCCGTTTGTAGAAAAAAACGAAGTCTTTTTACATGAGAAAACACATGTGTAACTTGAGGGACTTGTAGAAGTTCTTGGTAACTTCTAGTCACCCTAACTACATGGAGTTTTTCTTTCAGATTTTGTTGTTTGAACAAAGCGGGTCTTCGAGAAATATACCATATCCTAGTTGAAAAATCATGCCATGTTGGATCAGTTCAAAATCCAATAAAAAAGTTTAGTACGGTATAAATTACGAAACTCTAAAGTTGGATTGGTCTATTTCTTCTATAGTGCGTAGTGAAATAACAAATTTTACGTAGTGTGTTGATTTCTTTTTCTTGTGATTTTCTTACTGGTGATCACTGACGATCATATCTTCCTGACAACCTTTTTCTAATGATTTGTTAGCCTTAAATAATGTGAAATACAATCAAAAACAGGTATTGTTATGACAATTTCAAGGAATTATTGTCCAGCAGTGTCCGAGCTTGCTGAATTCATAAAGTCAGCATGTTGCTTGTACATCAGAGGTCGGTTGTCAGAAGCACACGGCGCTCCCTGTTCCCCTGGTTGAGAAATGGTCCCAGGCTTCGTTCCTGAATAGGGGCAAATGGTGTATTTCACCCTCGGCGAAAGGCGCAATTAAACTTAATTGTCCCGTCTTGATTGAAAGTCAACAGTCTCGTCATCCGACGACGCTGGCTAGAAATCACTTTTGCACCTGCCATTCTCACCTAATGAATCGCATTTAATCACGGGAGAACGCCTCATCTAATAATCTACTATTTAGGGCCTAAAGGAAAAATTTCTTTTCAAGTAAATAAATTTCTTTGATACCGAAATATCTTTTCATGAAACAAAATCTGAGGTTAAATGTCGACATGAACTGAATTCATGTCATATTTTATCAAGAAAAACGTACTTTTGTTGTAACTTAGACGTCAAGTAAACTATGTTATTATGATAAAATCTTTTTTATGAATTAAAGAATATTACATTATTAATGAAGTGTTGGTTTAAACGGATTAATGATTATCAATGTGAAGATTGTTGGGTCGAAATCGGCGTCCACGCCTTGTCCAATCCTTTCATTTATATTTTGTATTCTCTGTATGGTCCTCTCTCACTCTATATCCTTCCTTCATCCATTCTATCTTTCTCTTTCTTTCTCACTCACTATCTCTCTCCTTCCCACTTACGTACTATCTCAATTTTTCTCTTTTAATATTTTTCTCTTAAAGTTCATAATAATCTGGATATCTGAATATGAAATGTCTGCGTGTTCTCTTGAATCTTGCTATTTCTCTCTCTCTCACTCTCTCTCTCTCTCTCTCTCTCTCTCTCTCTCTCTCTCTCTCTCTCTCTCAATCACTCACTCATTCAATGCTAGCACTCTCTTTCCTGGCGCTCTGTCTCTTTCTCCAAATATTCTTAGTATCCCATACTAGAAGATCCTCTTTCTCTGTATCTCTTCTCTCTCTCTCCCCCCCTTTTTCTCCCTCTTTCTCTCTCTCTCTCCCCCTTTTTCTTCTTCTCTCAATGTTAGCACTCTCTTTTCGGGCGATCTGTCTTTCTCTATATCCCACACTATTGGATCCTCTTTCTCTGAATCTCTTCTCTCGCTCTCTCTCTCCGTCTCTAATTCACTCACTCCCTCTCTCCCTCTCCCGCCCATCTTTCCTTCCTCCCTTTATAGGTTGTTTGTTGCCCTGTCTCTGTTTATCTTGCTTTTTTCTAGATAATTTACCCTCACTTTCTAAATTATCTCTCTGTTTAATAAATGTTCTTTTGCTCGTCATTTTCTCCTTCTCTCTCTCTCTCTCTCTCTCTCTCTCTCTCTCTCTCTCCTTCTCTCCCTCCCTCCCATCTTCCTTCCTTTATAGGTTGTTTGTTGCTCTGCCTCTGTTTATCTTGCTTTTCTCTCGTCATGTTTTTTTTCCACTTTCCTTTCTAATTCAAAAAGTAGCAAATATTCACGTCTATTTTCAATTTTGCAACCTATGGTCATTTACTGGGTATGTTTGATTTGATTCTATAGAATTTCAATTTTTTTAAATTCTAAGTGGATGTTCTGATCTGTCGCTCTTTCAAATTAGTAAATACAATTTGTTTTTACTATATACCATATTGCTCTTTCCTCTCTATATTCCATTTTTTCACTCTCTCATATTTCTCATTTCTCTCTCTCTCTCTGCCTTTTCCTCTCTTTTTCAATATTTACCACATTGCTCTGGGCCACTCTATTTTCCACTTTTTCACTCTCTCATATCTCTCTCTCCGCCTTTTCCTCTCTTTTTCAATATTTACCACTTGCTCTGTGCCTCTTTATTTTCCACTTTTTCACTCTCTCTCTCTATCACTCTCTCCCTATCCCTCTCCCTCTCCCTCTCCCTCTCCCTCTCTGCCTTTTCCTCTGTTTTCAATATTTACCACATTGCTCTTTACCTCTTTATTTTTCACTCTCTCTCTCTCTTTATCTATGTATCTATCTATATATCTATCTATCTATCTGTCTGTCTTTTTTCTCTTCTCACACATACACGAATGGATATCATCTTTGTGTTGTACATTATTTATGTTGTTTATTTTTCGCTTAGTAATATTTATTAAAAAAAATGATGGTACTTCCAAAGAAATTGTATTGTTTGCATTGATTCTGATCGCTTAAACTGTTTCCTAAAGTTGAAACGCTTTTGCGATAAACAGCAATAAACCCGTTATGAGAAAACCATTTGAGCCTGGGCGAATGTGGTGTTGTGTTAATTGACTCTTCGAGATTTAAAAGTCCCTTTGGCGTTTAATTGAGGAGAGATTAAGTCGCCGATCGAGATGAACACAGTTTATCTAGTGTGATGGAGAGGGCGGATTCTGTTGGCCCGGGGCGTATTTATCACGGCGAAAAACCGGCGAACTTGTCGCCGGAGCGGAGCTCGTTAATCCTTGTCCGGCGGGCAATTTGACAATAGCCGCCTACTGAACACCGGCCGGACTGTATGATCAACGTTTTCCCACTGATTTTATACAACCACTTACAAACAAGGAATTTGCGCTAGCCGAGTTTTTTTTCAGTGTGGTAAAATGTATAATAAACAATCAGAACAAAATATAATATGTATATTTAAAAAAAAATTCACGAGGCATTGGCTATGTTAATGTTAAAACGATTTTTCGCACTGAAAAAAGTAGATTAGTAGATAAATTTACTGACTTATTGTTTTATAAATGTTTAAACATTTTTATAGTTACTGACCGGCATACAGCCAAAGAAAGAAGAAAATAAAATCTACTCTTGCTAATTAGAAACCCAAGGAGCGACCAAATAAATGGAATTATCAACAGGAAAGAAAGACCAATTATCAAGAATTGATATGCATTTTTAAGTCTTACTTGAAAGTACAAATATAAAACATGGTATTTTTTTTTAAATAATATATTTTATTTATTGCTATCTGTACAAAATATCCATTGAGCAAATAGTTTAGTTATGTACAAATCATCTCAACTAAAAACCTTAATTAATTGTAATGTATCAATTGGTCAAGCGGACCACAAAATTAGTAAATTTAATGATTAAAATGAAGTACACTTCACTAAAGCTCTCCGTGGCCATTTCATTTGTCGTCGAGAATCCAATCCGATTACACGACATTTCAAAAATGGCAAAAAGGAGGGAAAATTCAAAAGGTGGGGTTGAGATTGGAAGTTGATGTCCGATTGGATCGAGGTCACGATAGCTTAAGTGGTAGAGCAGCAGCGTATCTAGCCGAAGATCGTGGGTTCGAATCCCGCTCGTGCCATTAACTTTTTCATCTCAACTAAAAATCTTTATTAATTGTTATGTACAAATCTGACGGATCTGTCAGACCAGGAAGCAGTGGGAAGAGTAACCAACCAGGGCTGGAACTCTCTTTTATTTAATTGGGTGGGTTAAGACTACTGGTTAATAGAACCAGGCACCATCCTTACTATACAAAATAAAATATAAATCAAACAAATTATATAAACAAGTTCTTAAGCCTATGTGGACATAATATTCAACTATGGGGTTGTATCAAACACAGCAATATCAAAATCATGGAAACACTCCAAAATAAAATCATAACCGAAACACCGTCAGAAGGTTAAAAAGAACAAAGCCATATAAACTAGGGTAGTTAAAAATGATTGAATAGTGAAATGTAAGGGGTGGCCGCAAGGTTTAGTCTTTGACACGGCGCTCATCACTGGAAGGTAGTAAGGTAAAGGTCCCGGGTTCGAACCCGACATACATACAAATGGGCTTTTTTTCAAAAACACCGGCACCCTGAGGGTTTATATGACCTCTGCTGTTGCGAACCCTCGTAAAAAAAAAAAAAAAAAAAAAAAAACCATCCCCCCTAACCATCCCTAAACAGTGAAATGTAAATTTTATTGTATCAATTGGTTTATAAGAATGTAAACATTTATTTATTATAAATATATATTACTGTAAAATTAATAGTTGGTCTCATAAGACCAGTTTTAATAAATAAATGAAAATTAAAAAAAAAATGTAAAAAATATTTTAAAAATCGTGATAGTCGTAGGTGGACGTATAGAAGCTATCGCAGTCGTGCTTTAATTTCATTCCATTAACAAAGGATATTTTCCGCAGTTTTAATAAAAGAAAACAATTTCAATTAAAGGAAGTGGTTCTAGTCCGACGGGGTATAAAGTTTCACGGTCTTTCAACCCTCTTTTCCGGGGTGAATTTTATTTCGGAGCGGGTCGCCGACTCAGCAACTGGCATACTCCAGAAGGGGGTGATGCCACTCGTCTTGAATACGTTACAACTCTTTTGGTCCTGCCTGACTGTTGAAAGGCGCGGAAAGCCTACAAAAATTTACTAAATCCTTTTCGCGACATCCCAAGGGAAAAATAAGTAGGCACTCCTGTGAAAATTATTGTTTAAAATTGTACATAGTTGTTTTGTTTTTAGTTTATTATTAATCCGTGATATAATGAGTTAATAAACTTCAGCTTCATATATGAATTATTGTAATTAGAAACAACGGAACATGTTAGAAAGTTTCATTATGAAGATTAAAGGCACAACTGGATGGATGACTGTTAACCCTTCACCTCTTTTATTCTCGTGATTTATGAGCATACCTTCTGCTTTTTGTACTCAATTTATCTTATACGGCTTTATTTTATTATCAGCTCATGTTAATCGTGTTCTAATTTTACTCTTAATTAAGGCCTATGCTTCAAATCCTATTGTGGTTTGTAGTTAGCTGGACGTCTGAAAAGTTCGAAATGGATACATTTGAGCGTTTCCTAACTAACACGATAGCACGGTGGGCGAGTTGGTCCAAGTTGGCCAACTATCCCGCAACCCCTGAGCGTTACACGGCCAACTTGCATAAATTAGACCAGAATCGGGAAATAGTCTGACAATCGGCCGACATCTTCGCCAAATAAAATAACAAGATGGATATAACACAAATGGATCAACTGGAAAAACAACCCGCATCACAATTTTCATTGAGATTAGTCTCAAACGAGTCAAAAGTCTTTTACAAACCTAAATACCATTTTTATAATAACTTAAATTCACTAATTTCGAGGTCCGCTTGACCAATTAATACATTACAATTAATTAAGGTTTTTTGTTGAGATGAAAAAAAGTTAATGGCACGAGCAGGGATTCGAACCCACGATCTTCGGCTAGATACGCCTCTGTTGTACCACTTGAGCTATCGTGAACTCGATCCACTCGGACATGAACTTCCTATCTCAACCCCACCTTATGAGTTTTTCCTCCTTTTTGCCATTTTCAAATGTCCTGTAATCGGATTGGATTCTCGACGACAAATGAAATGGCCACGGAGAGCTTTTAGTGTGAACATCATTTAATTAATTAAATTCACTAATTTCATGGTCCGCTTGACCAATTAATACATTATAATTAATTAAGGTTTTTTGTTGAGATGAAAAAAAGTTAATGGCACTAGCGGGATTCGAACCCAAGATCTTCGGCTAGATACGCCGCTGCTCTACCACTTGAGCTATCGTGACCTCGATCCACTCGGACATCAATTTCCTATCTCAACCCCACCTTATGAGTTTTCCCTCCTTTTTGCCATTTTGCATTTATAATAACTTTGGCCTATCTACTATCTGTATTATTTAATATAAATATCATAAAAATAAATTTATATATACAGAGTGTTCCACTGCTCGTATTACAAACTTTGCCGGTAGATTCTACATTCAAAATGGAACCAAAATGTCCTAATTAACTATGGTCCGAATCTCAACAGTTTCGGAGTTATTCCATTTTTTCTGATTTTTTAAGATTTCACGACCTTGCTTCAAAAAAACAATGATAACTCCAAAACTAAAAGGTTTTGGACAAATCCGTTGACACCGTTGAAAACAACGTTAAATTTTCAATAAGATGTAATGAATAATAAACTTGTAAACGTTCGTGAAATAAGTGTTTTAGTAACGAAAACTTTGATTTTTTTTAAAGTTGAAAAACGTACTATGGTGATTCTCAACTACTATTTCCAAAAACTTAGAGACCATCAAATTTCAGAAAACGTACACCATTTAATGTCCTTTTCAATGGTGCAACTGCTTTTTTAATTACTTCTTTCAAAGATATAGAAATTGATGAAAGAAAAGAAAAACCCGTGGTTGAACGATGATAAGGTGGAAAATTTTAAAAATATACTTAAGAAAATTTTGAATGAAATTATTCAATTTCTTTTTAAATTTGGGTGCAAAACCGAAATAGTGCAAGGGTTTACTTATTTACCAACAAGACTGCAACTTTGATTAAAGGATTATTGTCTTATTATTATTTTTTTAATTAATTTATTTTTTTACGACGGTTCGCAACATCAGAGGTTATATCAACCCTCGGGGTGCCGGTGTTTTTGAAAAAAGCCCATTTGTATGTCCGGCTCGAATGCAGGGCCGCTGGATTTGAACCCGGGACCTTACAGTGATGATCGCCTTGTCAACGCCAAAACCGTTGCGGCCACCGACGCCCCCATTGTCTTATTCTCAGGAATAAAAGAGTTTTAATATTAAAACGTTTTTAGTTATCTATGTGATATCTTGTGGCTACTTTTTCTGATGAAGAATACGCTGATAAGCATATTATGTACAGGTTTTGCGGGTTTAATGCGACGGCGGCGCGTCGAAAATACATTTCGGAGGGTGTAGAACATTTAGAATCAAAGTTAAAAAAAGTTTAATAAATTCATTGAAATACCATCCATAGTATTTTTTTCCACCTTACCAATCGTTCAACCATGGTTTTTCTTTTCCTTGATCAATTTCTTCATCTTTGAAAAAAGTAATTAAAAAAGTAATTGCACCATTAAAATGGATATTAAATTGAGTACGTTTTCTGAAATTGCTGGTCTCTAGGTTTGGAAATAGTAATGTAGAATCATCATAATAAGTTTTTCAACTTTCAAAAAAAAAAAAAAATCAAAGTTCTAGCTACTATCGCTTCTTTTACTAACGTTTACAAGTTTATTATTGATCACATCTGATTGAAAATTTAACGTACTTTTCAATGGTTTCAACAGAGTTATCAATGTTTATTTGAAGTAAGGTCGTGAAATCTTAAAAAATCAGAAAAGGTGAAAAAACTCCGAAACTGCCGAGATTCGGACTATAGTTAATTAGGACTTTTTGGTTCCATTTTGAAATAAAATTTACTTGCAAAGTTTGTAACACGAGTTGCCGAACACCCTGTATACACACTGAGAGGGCTTGATGAGGAATAAAACATTGATAGAGTTTAGAAAGTGATGATATATGATTTAGAAAAAGTGGAAGAGAAGTAGAGACAGGGCGACTAAAAACCTTTAAAGGCAGGAGGTAAAGATATAACGAAGAGCGAAGAGAGTGAAAGAGTAGAAAGTGAGAGACTCAGAAGGAGAGGGAGGGAGAAAATGACGAGTGAAAGAACATTTAGCAGCAAAATGAGATAGAATTTGTAAAATTGGATCGATTATTTGGAAAAAAGGCAAAAGAAGTAGCGACAGGGCAACAAACGATCTATAAAGGAAGGGTGAAGAGATTGAGAAAGAGATAAAGAAAAGTAAAATGAAGGAGAGAAAAAATAGAATTAGAGGGTTGTTTCCATTTGTAACAATATTGTAATCATAAAGCATATTTCAAAACTACCTTCAATTTCAAATATTGCCCCGTTCATGTCGGTTTAACCATCCAAATCCAATAAACAAGATTAATTTCACATCGGTCATATCAGATTTTAATCGATAATGGGCAAATACAATCTAAACGGAAATTATAAAGTTTTCAGTTATTTATTGCTATTTCTTTCTAAATTTTTTGGTAAAATATAGTAAAATTTTACTAGATGGTTGAACACGTCGAATAATTAAATTTATTCCAAAAGGAAGGAGGATTTTTACGAAAACGACGGCATAAAAATAACAATTTATGCGTTACGAGATCACTTGCTTTCAGTCCGGTGTCAATATTTCAAAAATTCCATCGGATTTTATCATCCCCGATCCACTTTCATACGCAACAGTCAGGAATAAACCAGGTTCGCAGATGCATGAGGTAAACATGACCTAAAATTTTAACAATCCCAAATATCATTCCTGGGTTAGCGGTTTTTGTATACCACAATAAAGTCGGAGGGGTTTACACAAAATCTAATGAAAACAAAGGGAAATCAAGAACATGAAGTTGAAGTTCGCGATCAGACTCGGGGTGGAGGTTTTTTTTAGAATTTAAAGTATTGGAAACGTAATCTCATCCTAGATTGACCTATTTATGTTTATTTTACCTATTTATACCTATTTATTTATGACCTATACTGTTAATAATGTTACGACTAAGACCTATTTATGTTATTCCTAGAAATAACTTTCTCTTTATGATAATAAACAAAGCTTAGAATTTCAAGCGGTACTCACCATTGTTACACTTAGAGTTCCGGTTGCTTCCTACTCTAAAATCAATTTTTTTTTCAAACTAAGAGAGCCAAAAACACCCTTTTTTATCAAGTGCAGTTTTGACAAGAAAATAGCGTTATGGAGAATATGTTAATTTTGAACTTGTTCATCGTGGAGTCGGTTCCGCCAGGATGGACGATTCGGGACGATTATCCGTTTTGAAACGAAGCCAAGCAAACCAAGCTAGAAGAAAGATATCCACCGGCGTTGTACGGAATATTAATTCGCCGTTCAGAAGCTTGACAGATGGCTGTAAGAAAGGACCGATTAAACTTTAAGCCGTCACTCTTTCCCCGCGGCTTATCTAGATTAAACTTGATTTGCCACTAACTAGTTTATTACCTGAACATTCCTACGACGGAGTGGAATTTTGCTCGAGACCACAAAATAAACAAGCGAACAGGCATTTTGATTGAATGCTCTCTGTTTTTTAATCAACGCACACAAAGTTTAAGCTGGATGTTTGAAATTTAATATGCATTTTGAATAAAGTTCGCCGGGTCCACGATCGAATGTTTGTTCAGTTCCTCGTTGGAGATCTCTATAGCATCTGTTATGTTCACTAATTCATTTTCTCTCTCCCACTTTTCTCGCTTCCTAAATACGCTTCCTTCCTTCCTTTATACATCGTTGTTTGCTCTGTCTCTGCTTATCTTCCTTTTTTTGTAGATAATTTACTTTTTCTCTCTACTTACATATCTATCTAGATTTATCTCCTTTTTAAAAAGGATTGAACACCACACTCACGCCACCATTAACCATTAATATAGATTTTCAATTCTATTTTTTTTTCTCTTAAAGTTGATAATAATTTGGATATCTGAATAGGAAATGTCTGCATGCTTATTTATCTTGTTATTTCTCTCTCTCTCACTCGCTCTCTCTCTCTCTCTCTCTCTCTCTCTCTCTCTCTCTCTCCTTTTCTCCCTCCCTCCCATCTTCCTTCCTATATAGGTTGTTTGTTGCTCTTCCTCTGTTTATCTTGCTTTTCTCTAGATTATTTACCCTTATTTTCTAAATTCTCTCTCTATTTAATTCTCCTTAAATGTTCTTTTACTAGTCATTTTCTCCTTCCCCCTCTCTCACTCCCTCTCTCTCACTCTCTCTCTTTCACTCTCTCTCTCTCTCTCTCTCTCTCTCTCTCTCTCTCTCTCTCCTTTTCTCCCTCCCTCCCATCTTCCTTCCTTTATAGGTTGTTTGTTGCTCTTCCTCTGTTTATCTTGCTTTTCTCTAGATTATTTACCCTTATTTTCTAAATTCTCTCTCTATTTATTTCTCCTTAAATGTTCTTTTACTAGTCATTTTCTCCTTCCCCCTCTCTCTCACTCTCTCTCTCTCTCTCTCTCTCTCTCTCTCTCTCTCTCTCNTATTTTCTAAATTCTCTCTCTATTTAATTCTCCTTAAATGTGCTTTTACTAGTCATTTTCTTCTTCCCCTCTCTCCTCTCTCTCTCTCTCTCTCTCTCTCTCTCTCTCTCTCTCTTTCTCACTCACTCACTCACTCACTCTCTCACTTACTCATTCAATGTTAGGCACTCTCTTTCCTGGCGCTCTGTCTCTTTCTCCAAATATTCTTTGTATCCCACACTATTAGATCCTCTTTCTCTGTATCTCTTCTCTCTCTCTCCCCCTTTTTCTCTTTCTCTTTCTCTCTCTCCCCCTTTTTCTCTCTCTCAATGTTAGCACTCTCTTTCCTGGCGATCTGTCTTTCTCTATATCCCACACTATTGGATCCTCTTTCTCTGAATCTCTTCTCTCCCGCTCTCCCTCTCCCTCTCTCATTTACTCACTCCCTCTCCCCCTCCCGCCCATCTTCTTCATTCCCCCTTTATAGGACGCCCTGTCTCAGTTTATCTTGCTTTTTTCTAGATAATTTACCCTCACTTTCTAAATTATCTCTCTGTTTAATTCACCTTAAATGTTCTTTTACTCGTCATTTTCTCCTTTCCTCTCTCTCTCACTCTCTCTCTCTCTCTCTCTCTCTCTCTCTCTCTCTTTCTCTCTCTTTCTTTTTTGTCACTCTCACTTACGAAATTCTCTCCTTTTCGTTTTGTTGTATATCTTTGTATGATCTATTTTAATTACCTTTGTCTGAGTGTATGTGTCCACAAATTCCTTTCTTGTTACGCTATAACTTCGTTTTTTCAGTTGTGGGTTGTGAGGAGTTTGTAAGTTTTCTAATAAATAATTTCTTACTATCTATTACTAATTAAATGTAATATTAGTTCAATGTAAAATTTTGGAATAGAACAAAAGTAATGCGCCAAAACAAACGGACCAAGTTGATCACATTTCTAACGAGTTATGTTATTTGTGTATCTGCAATTAGAAAACTCTGAACGATGACTAACAAGGAATGTGATGTATTTGAGACCAGGACATGTTGCTATTTAACTATAGATTAGTTTTACAAAATTGGAAAATTTCTCCAGTAGGTTGGCCGACGATTGGGGATTTTATGGTTCTGCGCTTTGAATAACGATAAATGTTCATAGGATGACGTTCGATGCCTTCATTCAAAACTTGTTGATATGCCATGTAAGTCTAAACCTTTGCATCACCCGTACTGCACTATTCATGAAAGAGTTTAGCTTATATTTCATAAGCTACATAATACATTTTTCAATCCTGCCGTCAGTTAGAGAAAATACGCCAGGATTACCCTCCCCCCGGTCCGGTGTGACAAACTGGCCAATATTGGAAAGATTGCCGAGGTCGGGAGACAATCCTTCACAAGAGACCATTACAGAACTATTACAAGTCCGATCCAGGAGGAATTCCAATAGCCGGCTCCCTCCGGAGCATCATAATTCTGAAAGTAAATAGCGCTAGAATCGAACCTTTTCCGTTTCGATAAAGCGTTCTAGGAATACCGGGTCTATTAAAAAAGACAGATTTACCCTGCCTAGGGACTCTCGGATTAACTCTTTATCCAGTCCAGGATGGCCTAGGAATTTGTAAATCGTGAAACTAGTTAGTTCCCAAGGAAACGCACAATTCGAACCAATTTACTAACGTTCTAACAATCTACTTCTAGAATGTTCATAAGGAAGGTGGATCAAAACAATTTTCTCATCTCGTTTTGTTCAATTAGGACCTATAATTTTAAACATCTGGCTCCATGAATATTTTTACATTTATTTTAGAAAGTTAACGCGTTTAGCCCTACAGGATGTATGATTTAGCAACGAGCTGAGTAAGCAAATGAAAACTTGAGACAAACATGGAAATCAAACTCAACATCCTCGCCTAGAAAACCACACTAAAACTTACAGATAATTATTGTTCGTTCTTATTTTTTTACAGTAGTTTTACAACCGAGGCATTTGCGGAAAATAAATTTGCGACAAAAAGAGCACAGATCTTTTGGCTGTATTTCAGTGAAAGATTTAAACTGCTACTGATTCAAGACAAAAATTAAAGAATTCAACCTATAAAAATATGAAAGGAAGAAGCAAAAACCTCACGAGGTTCAATTCTACCATTATGTCAATAATGCACATCTAGGCTAAGATCATCTTGCTCTTCGCCGAAGCCTATTGACTTAAGACAGTTATGCAGAGAAGTTAATCCCTCCCCCCGAATCCTTTAATACCCTATAATTTAATATCAAATAGTGGTGAATAGGACGGATTAAGTGTAGACCCCCAAACAAGGAATGAATGGATCGTTAGCGCTCTGTGATCTCGCTATCTTATCACCTCCTCTGAATTATCTTAATAACAATTATCGCTTCCTTATTGTCATTTAATAATGAATAATGAGTTGATAAATAAACTGTTTGCTAGTGGTTTTAAAAAGATCACTAAAAGGAAATAAATCATTAGTTTTTCTTTCATTCTGATTATCTTTTAGTGCCAAAGATTATTCAGAGATCGTGAGATGCGGTCTGGTGTGCCGTAGGGTTTAGAAAAACATTTTCTTTATCATGTCAACGTTTCGATCTTTATTGAGATCATCTTCAGGACCTGGAATATACAAACATTGTTTAAATTTAACAAATACATGTAGGATGTGGGAAAATGTGAATTTATAAATGCAAAAAAATATTTTTTATCTTATCTTTATCTGCCCGAAGTTTTTATGGGCCAATAAAATGAAGCCCACTAACCTATACTGCACCAGAATCGGAGAGATTAAGGCTAATTCGGAAAAAGGGTAAATCTTCGCGTCCTCGGCCAGCTCCAAAACGGGCTAAAACATTTAAAACAATAAGAATCGATTATCTTTTCAACTGGCATTATAAGTGACATTGTTTTAAATTAAATGAATAATTTTATTTATTATAAAGCAAGGTCGAAAGCAAGAGTTTGACAACAATAGTACATTAGTCTACAATTACACATTGTTACGTGCTGAACCGGCAATGGGCATTGGGTTCGTCTTCACTCGAGGATTTGTTGAACCACTCAAACGGTTTCGGCATTGCGTCATCTTCAGTGAAAAACTCCTAATTTGTAATAAGTTTATTTGTTGAATTGTAAAATAAATAAATTATATATAAAACTTAAATGAAAACAATTAAGTTGTTATACAGGGAATTGACGATTAAGTTATTTTAAGTTTCTACAAGTATGATCCAATTATCTCAGTTGAAAAGGTCGAGGTACATACAAAAAGGTTTTGGACGGTAAAGGCTGTAGTTTTCAGAAACTAACTTTGAAATGTATCTGATTGTCCATTTTAATTTAAATCATAAACTTAATTAAGCTTAATTTTTTCGTATTTTAAATTATATAATTTTTGTATTTTAATTTTTTCTGCTATATTTCCTTTTAAAATGAGTATGTTCTAGGCAAAAAACATTACGTCTAGATTATTCGGAGATCGTGAGATGCGGCCTGGTGTGACGTAGTTTTCAGAAAAACATTTTTTTTATCGTGCCAACGTTTCGATTTTTGCTGAGATCATCTTCAGTACCTGGAATATACAAACATTGTTTAAATTTAACAAATACATGTAGGATGTGGAAAAAAATGAATTTAAACAATGCAAAAAAAGGTTTTTATATTCAATTAAAGTATTTGCACATACTCAAAGTATTTGTTTTCTGCGTAATTGTGCCATTCTTGTGCGTGTTGAGAGTGCCAGTTATTGATGCTTATGTTTATATACATTGGATTTTGAAGAGGTGGGGGAAGGAAGTCGGTATAGAAACACATTTTTGTATAAGGAGTCGGCTTCTTTGAGGTGAAAATAGCCGACGATGGGAAAAAACGTTGGTAATGTTTCGGCCAGATTATCCTTTCAGGATTATATAGAAAGGGATAAATAGGAAAAGGTAAGCTAAATTGTTGGACAATTAGACTATGTGAAAAGTATTTGATGTGTAGAATGTAATGTAATGATATATGTATGTTATCTACATTGAATTTGATATTGGCGTAGCTGCGATTGTGTTTACATGTATCTGTTCTGTAATTGATGCTGTGTTTATCGCTGTTGATGTAAAACATTTCTAAAAAGTTACGTTTATGTTTGTTCTGTGTGTAATATTTTTGGATTGTTGAAGTCGAAATTGTGTTTGTGTTCAAAATAGTGGGTAGGAGTGCTGTAGGATTTTGCTTGGGTTTTTTGCAATCAAAGATATGTTGCTTTACTCTCTTATCCAGATATATATGTAGATAGATATGTCAGACCGATGTAAGTTGCCGGCAACTCACCTCAAAGAAGCCGACTCCTTATACAAAAATGTCTTTCTTTCCCGACTTCCTTCCCCATTCCTTCAAAATCCAACGTATATAAACATAAGCATCAATAACTGGCACTCTCAACACACACAAGAATGGCACAATTACGCAGAAAACAAACACTTTGAGTGAGTAGAAATACTTTGATTCAATATAATTTTTTTTTTGCATTGCATAAATCCATTTTTTCCCACATCCTACATGTATTTGTTAAATTTAAACAATGTTTGTAAATCCCAGGCCCTGAAGATGATCTCAATAAAGGTCGAAACGTTTGCACGATAAAGAAAGTGTTTTTCTAAAACCTACATCATACCAGACTGCATCTCACGACCTCTGAATAGTTAAGAAAAATTATTAAGCAAAAACACCCAATTTCATTTGATCATGATAATCATAATCATCTCATAACTTATCATCATTTATATTTTTATGTTAATGAACCCTTTAGACACGTATGCATGTTGAACAAATGCACAAGTTATTTACAAATTTACCGAAAAACAATTCCTACTTTCTCCTAAGATTTTTAAACTCTTGTGTATTACTCATAACTCATGTGTATCAATACTAACGACTTCTCATCTATTTCGGGTTTTGAAGGTCCGACCCCGGTCTTATCCATCCCAATGCCGAAGTTAGACTCCACAGGTACCAACAAGCTCAGTATGCTTCAAATCTTTCCAGTTTAAATACCATTCACTCTATGAATATGTACTCAATATTCCTCCATCGCGCATTATACGCATAATAATCTAATTGATTGGTCGATAGGGTACTGAATTTTCGGCCAACATCACTCTCACACTGCCTATTCACACCTATTCACAACGAAACAAGATATCAAACAGTACTATAACGATAAAACAGTTCTATTTCTTCCAAAAAGCCGTGCTGAAGCACAATTCTCATATCGGGAGGCGTTCCTATACGCTCTCTATATTGAGCCAATGGATGGTACCCTCCAATTTGGTCACATCGAGAAACTTCTCAATCTTTTCTCTATATGCCGGATAGGTACGTAAGCTTTGGCCCAAATGTACTTGTCCGAGTGTCAACCTTACATGGCCTACTCTTAGACGGATTCCGACATACGAACTTTACAAGATTTATAATTCTTATTGCACTCACAAATTTTTCTACATATAATTCCTTTGATGATTAAATAAAATAAATGTACTATTGACGAAATATTTCTGAAAATAATTGAACATTGAACACTTGTATGATCATCGACTAACGGTCACTAATCATTATTGCCAAAGCAACTAAATCAATATTTTACTTAATAGTACAAACTTAAAACAAAAACGAAATAAAGTGTAAATTTTGTTTGTATTCATTATTTCAGAATTTTCTCGCTGAGAGAAAAATTTTACAACGCTATTATGATCTGTACTGTTGAACCTGTAAATGTCAGTATGGTTTGATTCCAGGCGTATAAATCCTTGTCATCGGATTTGCTGATCACACATGTCGTTTTTTCCTAATTTTTTATCGTGACCGTGTGACTGGATGGGGAATGAAAACCAATACGCTTTGATAAAAACGTCCGATATTTCCTGTCCGGTGGATTTGGTATTACGCACAAGCTATTTTTCGTTTTATTGAGAAGGATCAATGAGCACATAAAATAAATTTATAGGTCATCTGACACACACTCTCTCTCTCTCTCTCTCTCTCTCTCTCTCTCTCTCTCTCTCTCTCTCTCTCTCTCTCCCCCTCTCCCTCCCATCATCACTCTATCTATCTATACATTTCTGTATCTTTTATCTTGATATTTCTCGCCTTGGTATTTCACACTCAACTACACTGCCCAACAAAAAAACCCGACCACCTGGTTTTTGCACGAAAACATGGCAAACTTTGTAAGCTTTTTAAGTCACAGACCTGCGTTAGGTCTCATTTTTAGAAAATTTTAAGCTGAACAAGATGGCTTTTTAAATGTTTTCCTAGCTTCAGTCATTCATCAGTAAATTCAAAAATTCGGAAACATGTTAATTTTTGCACCTTTCACGAAAATTTCAAATTGAGCTTTGGAGCAGGGAAATCGTCCTGGAGCGGCCCTGCAGCAATCGATATAGGTAGGATAATTCTCCTATCGTACTGTACGCACGACTTCTTGACAAATTTTCTCATTTACCTCTCAAAAATAAAAGTAAGCTTTACAGCTCCAGAGTCAAGCAGGTACGGGCTGGTGTGGGTTTCAGCCAAACCATCCATCAAACTGCCCAGTCCTTAATCCTACGAAGTCCTTGTTATGTGTCGGACCTAACTACACATACAGACTTACATATCCGTTTCGTTCAAGATGACATCCGTTCCGTTAGTGCAAATTTCAGAAAACCCTCCCGACTACCGTAAATCAGCACATCAGAAACCTCGCATCCCGACGATCTCCTCGAACCCTCCTCGGCGATTGAATAGACATGGCCGCGATATCTCCTAGGATGTGATGGTGATGATAGTGTGTGATAATGACACAAGTATCAGACAATATTTTAGTATGATTGGAGTATTAACAGTGGGTATTTTCTCCACTCTTATTTTTAATTTTGTATATATTACCTTGCTCGTTTTTGCATGTTACCTACGTGAAAGTAATTGTAATGTATAACAAATTAAAAAACCCGTTGCTAGTGATGTATGGATGCTGCATAGTACTTTCGTAAAGATGACCGAGAGCTTACCTAGGGAAACTAGAAATTTGCTGATAACAGCATTTAATTGAATAAATTGTAAGGTTTTGTTCATATTTTGTGAGGTTAACAGAATAAGCAGCAAAAATTATTATTTAAAAAACAAATTTATTTTCTTATCGATCTACATTGTATGTTCTGTAAAGACTGCAATTGGCTTTGTTGAGAGGGTTTTTTAATGGAGGGGTAATGAAAAATATGACTTTTCGAGAAAAAATACGCAGGCGATGATATCAAACAAAGGTTGACAAACCTATGTTTCACAGGGGGAAAACAACCCCTACAAGCGCACCAAAAACTCCGCTAAACCTACCTCCACTGTAAACATTTATACAAGGAGGGGATAGGAAAAGCTCATTGAAGCTCCAAAAACATTCAAATTGGATAGGAACTAAACAATTAGGGCACACAACCATAAATTAATAAAATCAGACGCCCATTCTTAGAAATGGGGGCTGACTATATGATCCCGGAAACATTCTTTACAATATATAAAGTCTCAACGGACTATAAAGGAAAGGAAGAACTCAAAAGAGCATCAGATACAATGATATGGTATACAGATGGCTCCAAAACAAAGGAAGAGGAACCGTATCGGGTATTTTTTATTCAACCCTAAGTTATGAGCAATCAAACTCATTAGGGAAGTACACTTCGGCCTTGCAAGCAGAACTACATGCCATCAACGCTTGTGCTCTAGGAAATCTTAAAAGTGAGAGACTGGCAATAAAACCTCATTCGATCTGAGAGTCAAGCTATTAAAGCATCATCATTAAAAAAAAAACATGTCAAAAATAGTCAGTGAATGCATCCAAAATCTCCAAAACCGGGGAAACGTAACACCCTGATGTTATCTTGGGAGGCAAGGCATAGAGGAATTTTGGGTAACGAAAAAGAAGACACACTGGCCAGAGGTGGATCTGCAAGACCTGAAGAAAGACAACAACCTGATGATATCTTGGGTTTCATGACACAAAATAATTTTAAGTAACCGGAAAGCGGACAGACTGACCAGAGGAGAATCTGCAAGACCATACATAGGCCTGAACCTATACTTGGGGGTAACAAAAACATAGAATCCTCCATCACAGAATGGATCCACACAAAACACAAGGAGAAGAGAACAGTAAACTTATGCTAAAACAATCCTCACCAAGACTGGAAAACTCACTACTGCAATTGGAAAGGGCTAGACTCAGAAGAGTGAGGGGACTAATAACTGGTCACTGGCATCTGAGAAAACATGTACACAACGATGATCATATCTGCAGATTATGCAATGAGGAGGAGGAAATAGCCACCCATATCGTCTTCGAATGCGAAGCAACGGCTCAATGGAGATTTAACAAACAAAAAAATCTAAGGAAAGAAATTGTAGCTGTGACAGATAATGACCTTATGACAGTGACTTCTTAGAAGAAGGATTGAGATTACAGTACTGAAATAGGGAACTAGGAAGGTACAGTAAGCCAGAAGGCTGCAGAGTCTGTGGAGCATACAACCCCGCTTCCTATTAACATCATTACCATCATCATTATCAAGGTTGACAAAATGGCGTCATTCTAGATTCGCGAGTCCTAGATACGGCCGTAAAGGTCACGTGAAGAAAATTCTTTGATTAATCGCCCTTTTTGCACGGCGCTAGAAACGACACTCAAAAAGACTTGTAGCCGTCAAAAAGATTGGGATCGAAATAAAACGAGCGTATATCATTATCGGCCTACGTCCCATCAGTCGGCCCCCCCACAGGTCTATCTTCGATCTACAAACGACCGTCATAGGCAGTTTCCCCTGCAGACTCGCTAAAACGCTAAACAACTGTATCCACAACGTCAAGTTTTCAACCATCACAAGCGATACGGCATGTACTGGTATAAATTCTTCTAATTTTGGAAGGAAGCAGGTTCTGCAGGAAAGAATTTTATTTCGTGTATTTCGGCGTACATCGTGTTTTAGCGACAGATCGTAAAATTCCGGACCGCCGTTGGCGCAGATAGTTAAAATATTTCTTAACGCGATAATAGTATGTATCTGCGAGGCTGTAATAAATCTGTCAGAATACATCCGTATTCATTATGACACAAGAAGCATAAATTCGTGTCAGATGTCGGGTTATTTATTTTCTTATCTTGGATCTGTTAACGTGAATTCAGCTTCCGTGGAATTTAAATTTTCAAATGTCGACCGTGTTAATGTAAATTCAATCAGGGAAAGAATTCCTGACTTAAATGTAACCGCATCCAGCTAATTAATGCAGTTTTATACTAAATAATTAATTTATACAATCTTACCATGTATAATTAATATTCTTTAATTAATAAAAGTTAGAATGAAAATCGAATGGATAAAAATATAAATCGGAGTTGAAATAAATCTATTAGATATTTTTAAAAAGTTCCCATAAAACATTTGGACGTTGCATATTTGCACAATACATAAAGTACAGCAAATAAAATGCTGAACAGATGTCAACACAAAATACAAGGCATAATGCTAAAACCTGAATACGACTAAACATGTGGGCAAGTTGTATTTCTCGAAGCGACAACAAGTTATAAAATTTCCGTGCATTACGCCTGTCAGTAAATACTATACATAAAACTGTCAGAATTTATAGGCTTC
Source organism: Cimex lectularius (assembly GCF_000648675.2). Lineage (NCBI taxonomy): Eukaryota > Metazoa > Arthropoda > Insecta > Hemiptera > Cimicidae > Cimex > Cimex lectularius. Next base: position 1,135,221 of record NW_019392683.1, read on the forward strand.
TTTTATACATAACTAAAATTCCGTTGTTAAATGGCACGAAAAAAGCAATGAGTAATAAATCACTCAGATTAAAGAGTTTGAAATATCAACTTTTGACTAAATATTCGAATAATAATTAGCGTTTTGTATGGATAGAAATGTTTCGTAACGTTTATCTTATTTTATTTTACATGTGCCATTCTACACAAATAAAATTTTATTATTATAAAGATATCAAAATATATATTACATAGTAATAGAAATAAATTTGGTGAGCAGTGGTCCTCATTTTTTAATAATTCCCTAATAATCTTTCTTATTTTTTACCACTTATTGTTTATTATTAAACTATTTTGAACTTTGACTATATTCATATCATTTTTAACACATAAATGCTTAACGACACTTAAATTGTAGTAATATTACTAAGAATTCGTTCATTCTTCCAGATTGATTTTTTTTATTATTACGAGTGGTTAAGTAGCAGATAAGTCTTTGAAGCGTACAGAACTCCATAGGGCCGCTGATCAAGTTAGATTAATACTAAGGTTATGTTAAAAGGTTAATGTGGAAACCACTTTTTAAATTGTACATACTGTTTGAAAGGTTACACTGTATGAATGTATTTATTAGCGTGAATGGAAGGAGGTCGGTAAGGTGGGTCCTCAATGGTGCATCTGTATTTTGACACCACCCCCAAGTATTGATGAGTTTAATATTTTTAGTAGCATTAATGAGTGTTTTGTTAAAGTTTAACCCGCCATCTGAGGAAAGGTAAAAAACAAATAAAGGTAAAAACCATCCCATTAGTTTGGTAAACAAAAAAAAATGATCGTCTATCTACCCATGTAGAATGGGAAAGGACAGAAGGGAAATTTTAAAATGTAGAGATGTACCTAGAAGTCAAAACAGATATTAAATAGCAGTAGAAATGGATTGGTGGGCATTTATGGTTGTTTGGTTGTACAGCAATATGTTATAGTATAGTTATAGTACTCTCATTTTTTAATAATTCCCTAATAATCTTTCTTATTTTGTACTACTTAAGACGTACAAACAACAGGAGAGGGAGTCCTATTTAGAGGAGGTAATCGATTTCGGAAACCTTCTCGGCCCACTGGGCCAAAAGGGCCTTTCAAATGATTTTGTGAAATTTTGAAAAATTGAAAAACAGATGGCGTTTAAATAAAAAGAGAAAAACTAAATAAATAAATCTTGCCCAACCCTGAAACCAGGTTTCTAGAGAGATTCAGGCCCCACACATCCTAACACTTCCCAATAGGGAATGCGAGCAACAAACTAGCACCCAGCAGACTTGTCTAATCGTCAAAAAACTTATCCAGTTGAACTCACCTCACCAAAAAACATATTTTTTCCTTTCTGACTTTAATCAACGACCTCTGGCAGCCGGATCCAAGATCTATACATGCTTTGAAAGCACAATTGTTTTTTTTTTCTTACGTTAAATTCAAGATTTTTTTAAAGGGGCATCCGACAGCTTGGTCATTTCAGCCACGAGCGCATGCGAAATATTGCAACACACATTTAATACGCATTCATACAAATAAATACATTCACACCTATATACAAACCAATCCAATGGGGGTCGATGGGGTACTTCTATAAATATTCCACCATCGACCCAAGTTACGTACCCAGCTCGAGGGGCGATGGGGATGCTCTTCCACCATCAGCCCCTCCCCATTCACTCTAATAAATACACTCACTCATACAGAACACAAAACACATACCTTGACCCCCAATTCCCCTAAATAGCGTAACAAGGGACCCTGAAACTCGCTTTCGTGTTCGAGAACCATTCTTAAATCCGGCGGCATGCCTACATGCTCTTTGTATGGAGCCAAGGCATGACAAGCCTCTACTATGTGGGACACATCATAACACACCACAGCATAACATTCGGCTTAATCCTCTTTACTTATTATTATTATTATTATATTATTATTTCACGCCCTAACATCCAAACCTTCTTATGTTAGCTTCTGAGTGCTATAAAGCTCTGACTCCAAACATTCACTCATAAACTAATCTATCCTATTGCCATCCAGAGCTTTAATTTATCCTTTTAAAATTCTTAATTTGGAAGGCCAAATGTATGTAAAACTCCCCCATTTAAATTATAAAATTTATTCCTATTCTTTAATTAGAATTTTCAATTTTTGTTCCATAATTTAATTATTTCCCATAGGCAAAAAGGAGGGAAAACTCAAAAGGTGGGGTTGGGATAGGAAGTTGGTGTCCGAGTGGATCGAGGTCACGATAGCTCAAGTGATAGAGAGCAGCGGCGTATCTAGCCGAAGATCGTGGGTTCGAATCCCGCTCGTGCCATTGACTTTTTTATCTCAACTAAAAACCTTAATTAATTGTAAAGTATTAATTGGTCAAGCGGACCACGAAATTAGTGAATTATTATGCCCAATAATAATAATAATGGAGGCAGACTAGCAGCAGTCTCAGCATGAGTATAGGCTCATCGTTATCCTTTTATGCTTTCATTCAAATATGATAAATAAACTAATGCTAATATAATAAGAAACAAAAACACAATAACACTTCTTTTTCTTTACCGCTCTATTTTTTTTTTTCTGGAAGGAGGAGCTGTCTTTCTTATTCAAATTGTGATTTTGGGCATTGTAGTTTATTTCCTCGCAGTTTTTATTTTCTTATGTTTCATTTTTTCGCTCCAGCAGCCTCAAAAAGTCCTCAAAAAAGAAAGAAATCTTGCACGCACAACTCTCATCCAAACACTAGCAGACAAACATTCAATAGTATATCAATTTGGGAAAAGGTCCTACATCTCATTATAAATTCCAACGAATTTGATAAAGCTGAAAAATGCTCTTCGAAACAAACACTCGGTAGCTCCTTTAAATCACTGGAAAGATTGAGCCTTTGCCTAAAAGGTTGCGAAGTGCGACAGTCGACCAAAATACGCTTCACAGTCAGAATGATACGTTCTCCACTTCGCATACATCGAGGAAGGTTGTTGCCTATTAATAGTCTATTATGGATTAGCCTGATGTGACCTATTCGCAGTCTAGAGAGAATTACAAGTTATTTTCTCTCAAGTTCCTCAGTTGGCCATTATGTACAACTGGCTTAATTTCTTTCATACTATCTTATTATTATTCTCGTTGATTTCTATATCTGTTTACTAATGTTAGCATGGTTAACTAAGAAAAGGCCATCATTATTAAACTGTTTAAATCTTAATTTAAAAGTGTCACTTGTTCTGCGAAATAACCAACGGCAGGAGGTTTGATTTAAAGAACAAATTGCAACAGGCCATATCTCGAGTTGGAATTTGAAGTATGTCGTGTCAAGAAGGGAATTTGTAATTTACTTTTATCTGGAGAAATTTTACGAGGTGCGGGTAAGGTTATTCAGAGTCCAGTTAAGACTATGCACTTGGCGGCAATTATGTAAGTTCTACGGTTGTAGATCAAAGTGTAGTGTTTGTTACATGTACTCCGGTAAAAGTCGAATCGTCTTGTTGTCAGGTACCGGCCAAAAGGGCGTAGTTCATTTTGTAGGGGGATAATTGTTGCCGAGTAGTTTCTGACACGACGTCACTCTGGGCAAAATGATTAAAGAGATATTGCCGTCGGTCGGGTTTCACTTTTTGCCCGGACCCACTCAGACGCGAGGTCGTAACTGGAGTCTTTTTCCGCGTGATTTACTCTGTTTTGGAACTGTCATCTGATAATCCTAGGAGCCGGAGATATTGGCGTCATCCTTCAGGACTAAAAAGGAGGACCGGTTGAAATATGGCCTTCCTCCGCGATTCTCGTTGTGACAAGCGGTGAAGTCTCGGTGAAGTTCTCGCCCGATTAAGCTTTTTCATTATATTACCCAGAGCGCCGGGAAATCGTCTAACCCGAAAGTAACGAGCCCGGGATATTAAACTTTTAAAATAAACGTTTGTGTTCGCCGTCTATTCTCCACTTCTTTCCAGATCCTGAAAGAAACATTTTTGTTTATTGCTAAGGCGATAGCTTTGAAGGGGTATTGTTTGAAAGCAGAAAAGGAACCGTGTCCGTCAAAAGTCAACATGTTAGTTTTGTTTAAAATTTTGATTTTAACCAAACTGCAAAAATGTACACTTAAAAACATCAACGTTATAGTAACTTTATATTTTGATAACCTTTCCTATTTTTTACCGCACTTTCTAATCTTATTATTTATTTCAATCAATTAATTATTCTTTCTATGTAAGGACTGGGTTGAGATAAAAAAGTCAGTGTCACGAGCGGGATTCGAACCCACGACCTTCGGCTAAATACGCTGCTACTTCGTCGTGAGTTACTGACTTTTTCCCTCAACCAAGACCTTACATAGAAAGAATAATTAAATTAATTGATTGAAAGAAGTAACTTGGTCAATTGACCCCGAAAACGTAAAATCCTTTTTAAAAAGATAGTTCCTACGCACAGTAAGTTGTTTTGCAACGACCGGATTTCGAGCCTTTTAGCTCATCATCAGGTTGAAGGACTTCTACAACCACGTCTCTCGACATGAACTGCCAAAGTGAACCCGCTGATACCTCCGCCAACGCGACTTTCCAATTAGCAGCTGATTTTTTTAATGGCGCTCAATTTTAACGTGCGAAACGCGGAAATTATAACACAAATAAATATTATACCAGTAAATACTTAATATTATTAAATTACTATATAGTATAGTAATTTAATAATATTAAGTATTTGCTAGTATAATATTTATTTTTGTTATAATTTCCGCGTTTCGGAATACTTAATATTATTAAATTACTATATAGTATAGTTTATAGTATAGTAATTTCATAATATAAAGTATTTACTAGTATAATATTTATTTTTGTTATAATTTCCGCGTTTCGCACGTTCAAATTGAGCGCCATTAAAAACAACCAGCTGCTAAGTGGAACGTCGCGTTGGAGGAGGTATCAGCGGGTTCACTTTGGCAATTCATGTCGAGAGACGTGGTTGCAGAAGTGCTTCAAGCTGATGATGAGCTAAAAGGCTCGAAATCCGGTCGTTGCAAAACAACTTAATGTGAGGAGGAACTATCTTATTAAAAAGGGTTGAACATCACACTCACTCCATCATTTATTATTTCTACGAAAACGTAAATGGACTTATTATTTATTATTAAACTATTTTGAACCTTATTTCATATCATTTTTAACACAAAAGCCTCCATTTTATTAAAAGTAATTATTTGCCATGCCTTTTATTACAGGACGCTGTGGTAAGAGATTCTAGTTCCTTCTAATATAATATGTGATAAAATAAAAATTATCTCTCCAAATTCAAAACGCCGGGTATACGCAACAAACTGCCTGCGGAGGTACATTGAAAAGTGGGAAAAATATAAAATACAAGCTGTTCCTTAAAGCAAGGTTAGGCCGATGCCTGTAGTAAAAGGCGAGTCCATACGAGCCACTGTTGAAGGAGGACAAAAAGAAGCACTACACGATTCTCAAAATAATTAAATTTGTCAAGTCCGCTGGAATGCCATGAGTAAAAAAGAAAAAACCCGTGAAACCCTGGGTCTCAGGGAATATAAAAGTGGAGTGAGAATGAATTATCCCACGATTGTGGATAGGGCACACTCGCTTGTTACCCGGTCACTTCCTCATCGGAAGAGACCACGGAATGCCCCCTGGAAAATTTCTAGTGAAAGCATGAAGAATGCGAACAACGGGCGTCGCACAGAAGAAGGCGCAACCTATCCGACGGCATGTCAAAGATTCCGAGTTTCAGTGTACAAATATAAGCTTATTATATATTTAAAACAGATAAATGCGTATAATCACATATAAACTACCAAGTTTTTTTCCCGGGTATTAGTATGTATGAGTTTATTTTTGTGACTACAAGTATGCGTGGTAGTGGCTGGACAGGATATCGTATACCACCGAATAGGACTAGGAAATTATATATTTGTTATGTTGTTCCTCCAGAATGATTGTATTTATTAGCGTGAGTGGTTATGTAGTAGACAGGTCTGTCGAGTGTGCAGTACTCCACAGCTCAGTGGATCAAGTTAGATTAAAGATTAGGTGAAAATGTTATCGTGGAGTGCGATAGGCTGGTTAGAGTCCGGAAACTCAGAAATAAAAAAATCCGGGGTCTCATCAATTTTTAAAATAACTGTTTGAAACGTTATCCTGCGTGAATGTATTTATTGGAGGGAATGGAAGGAGGTCCTCAATGGTGCATCTGTACTTAGACACCCACCAAGTTAGACGATGTCAATAGTTTTAATAGCATTAATGAGTGTTTTGTAAATATAGTTAAAGATTAATCCGCCTCGTGTGGAAAGGCTAAATCAAAGATAACAAGTAACTCATTAGTTTTGTCAAGAAAAAAATGATCGTCTACCCACCGTCTGAAAGGACAGAAGGGAAATTTTAACATGTAGAGATGGACTACAACCTGGAAGTCAAAACAATATGTATGGACAAAACAAATGAGGAGCGAGCAATGACTTTAGTTGTTAACCAGCGGGGAAAAATAAATTTACTACAGATGTCATTAAAAAAATTACTCTTTGGACTAAGAAACACACAAAGCAATTAACATTGATGGATAAATTGTGAACCCCGTCTCATACTCCAAACAAGCAAGGATCAGAGACAACGAAACTACAGGTTCCGTACTCCTTGAAGTAATCCAAAAAGGTCGGGACAGTTCTATCAGGATATTTGAAAAATCAGAAGTTGTTTTTTTATTGGGAAAGAGTCATTCTCTGCTTCAGTATGGCGAACTGTTAATTCTGAGCTTGCACGATGTTTTGAAAACGCAATATCCGGCTTTGGTAAAGAAGGCGTTTTGTTCTGTACAAGATAACATCCGGCCGCACATATCCTGAGCTAAGCCGGTATCCTTATAGGCCTGACCACTTCGGTATTCCAAGCAGCGGTAAACTTACTACTTAAAAGAAAAACGTTTCCTACATTACAATACGTAAAACCCAAAGAAGCAATCTTATTTGATAAAAACTCATTAATCAGATGATCCCTTGATGTAAATTATCCATCAAGTATTATGTGCTAACATCCATGAGTGTTAATGGTTATAAACAGGCCCTTTTTTCCAATAAGGCCTCGTAAACTTAGCACCATATATAGGTATGATACTTCTTAGCAAAGGCACATATTTCGAACATTGAATAACATAAAAATTGGAATATAAGGCTCTTTTTTAGTAGAAATTGAAGTGATGGGACCTTATACAGCGAAGCAATTATCCATCAAGTACAATAAGCTTTTTCTATGAAGATAGCAAAACAAGTCTTATGTACTACTATGAGGTTTCGTGGTCCGATTGACCAAATAAATTCTTTTCAATTAATTAAGGCTTTGGTTGAGATAAAAAAAAGTCAGTGTCACGAGTGCAATTCGAACCCACGATCTTCGGCTAGATACGCCGCTGCTCTCCCACTTGAGCTATCGTGACTTCCATCCACTCGGACACCAACTTCCCATATTAAACCCACCTTTTGAATTTTCCGTCCTTTTTGCCATTTTTTCAAATGTGTAATCTATTCGATTCTCGGCGACTAATGAAATGGCCCCGGAGAACTTTAGTGAAGTATACGTGTTTTACATATTACACCTATGAGGTTGCGTGTTAATTAATCTTTAATTAAGGCTTTGGTTGAAATAAAATATATAACAGTTAATAAGTGGATTGATTTATTTCTTGGAAAAATAAAAGAATTAATTTTAACTATTGACTGGGTCTTTTTTTATCGTCCCTAATATTTTAGTCTTAAAATTGAAGAAACGATTTTCTGATAAACAAAACCTTGCAGCACTTAAAAATTATTCACATCCCGAGGTCATTCAACTGTCCAGCAGTGTCACCGCGTGGTAGACATTATTTCATCCTCCCTTGAGATGGGACAGTACTGTTCCGGAGCCTTTCTTGACGTAAGCCAAGCTTTTGATTGAGTTTGGCACCCGGGCCTGCTGTTCATGCTCAAGGGCATCCTTCCATCCACCTACTATCTCGTACTGCACAGTTACCTCAATGACGGATTCTTCCAAGTCATTGAAGGCCATTCCCTCTCTTCATATTTTCCTATCCATGCTGGTGTCCCTCAGGGTAGCGTTCTGGTCCCTACACTGTACCAGGTTTTCACAGCTGACATGCCATCTCATCCCGAAACCACCACATTCACATTCGCAGACGATACGGCAATTCTCTCTAGCAACTCCTATCTTGTCATTTCCACTCGAAACCTCCAACAACACATCATACTACTAGAGTCTTGATGTAAAAAGAAAAGGATAAAATTTAACACAGAAAAACCCACCCACATTACCTTCACTCTTCGTAAAAACATCTCCCCCCCCCCTGTTTTCTTAAACAATACTTCCCTCCCAACTGCGGACAAGGTGCGGTACCTCGGATTATACATCGACAAACGCCTGACGTGGAATCCTCACACAAGACTGAAACGTCAGGAGGTTATGACACGATTTAGAATTCTTGCACGACTTCTTGACAAACGCTCTAATTTACCTCTCAAAAATAAAAGGCTGCTTTACAACACCATAGTGAAGCCGATTTGGACTTACGGACTGGAAGTGTGGGGTCCAGCCAAACATTCCAATATCCACCGCATTCAAACTGCCCAGTCTATAATACTACGAAAAATACTAGATGCTCCATTTTATGTATCCAACCAAACTACACATACAGATTTACATATTCCTTTCGTACAAGAAATACGCTTCCGTTACCGTAAATTTCATAAAAACCTCCCAACTAACGTAAACCAACACATCAGAAACCTCCCATCCCTATGAATCCCCTCAAACCCTCCTCGCCGACTGAAGAGACCATGGCCGCGAGATCTCCTAGGAAGTGATGATGACAGTGAAAGTGATAATGACACAGGAACTAATTGAACAAACAATATTATTGTAACATTGGAGTAATACCAATGGGTGTTTTCTCCACTCTTCGTTTTAATTTTGTTTTGTTTTAAATTACCTTTCTCACTGTTACTTATTACCTACTTTAAGGTAGTTGTAATGTACAATAAATTATAAAAAATAAATCCCGAGGCCCGAGCTAACCATTGTTGGATAAGAATTTTAAAAGTCTTCTAATATTGTGCCTGGAATATGGATTCGGTAATCGATATTTTCCGTGACTATATTTCTAATATCTATAGTTTGAATCGATATTGTTTTGTGACTACAGAGAATGAGATGTTTTTCCATAGTCGTTGTTTTATTGAACTTGACGATGCTTTACCTTTATTAAAACATTTAAAGTTATTTTAAAATAACTGTAAGTTAGAAACCGTTTTATTTATAGTACACATATTCCTCTTGGCCATAACGTTAAAAATAGTATAAGCAAAATATTATTGATTCAAACTTTTAACGTCAATTTCCAAGTTTTCCCAGATTTTCTCAACTCCCCCGTCCCTCGTTGTTTGCAGCATATGCCCCCCCAGGCCACTCTGATTCGGCTTCATTCCCGGCACGGAATCAGTGAAAATCTTTTTTCGATTTGTAACACCTGTCTCCGAAAAAGGACCTTCCAGAACGAATAGCGATCGTCAAACGATCCACAATTCTCGATATAAATCAGCAAAAGTTAGAAAAACCCTTCGACTCCACAATTAGAGAGCAATCAATTAACAAAACTTGATAAAGTGTTGAACTTTGTAGTTTGGTGGTTCCGATCCGCTTTAAAATATTAACAGCCACTAAATTAGCGAAGATAAGTAACCAAACTTGAACAATAAAAAACGTAAAAATTTTTTTAATTGTTGCTTTACCTCTATTTCATCAGAGTTATTATGTTTATATCATAATATATTTATTTATAATTAATTTAGAAATCGTGAGTTATTTTATTTATATATAATTTATTTATAATTTCGAGACTTTCAAGTACAGATGGTTTCCACTTTGATAAAAAGTCAGTGTCACGAGCGGAATTTTGAACAAGTTTGACACGCCATTTGAAAATGGGAAAAAGAGGGAAAATTCGAACGGTTGTAGGCTGAGATGAAGAGTTGGTGTCCGAGGAGATCGAAGTCACGATAGCTCAAGTGGTAGAGCAGCGGCGTATTCAGCCGAAGGTCGTGGGTTCGAATCCCGCTCGTGTCACTGACTTTTTTTATCTCAACCAAGACCTTACATAGAAAAACTAATTAATTGAATATAATATTTTATATACAATCAGAAATTTTAGATAAACACGTGGATTAAAAAACAATTAGTTTATTTATGTTTAACTAGAATACGAAAACATTTTAAATTAATGTTTATTATGAAGCATGAAACATATCCTAAATGAAACGATAATCATACAGAGAAGACTACTTAGTTTTTAGCTTAACATCTTCTGCTAACACTATGCCGTCTTGAAACAAAATTTTTGTCCAGGAGGTATAAATGGCTGATCGCTCCTGAACATCGTTAGCGTTTGACACAGTTAAATTCGAACAAATAAAAAAATTCGTTTTATTTTTAAATAATAAAAAACAACGAAAACGCAAAGAAGAAGGACGATGTCTCAGCAATCGAACTTAAATATTTAATCAAGGTGTTGGAACACTTTATTGACAGAGAAGCTCTTGAGTTTCAGTTGAGCGATTTTTGGCTGACCTATGATGAATCTGAGATGAGAAATAGTTCTTAATCGGCTCAGTATAGGACTGCGTACACCTACTTGTGAACAAAATACCGTGCATCTGAGGCACACATCTGAAGTCTTAAGGTGGAAACAATTTAACATAAACTACTTGAGTATAGTGAGCACGATCCATGGTTACATACAGACATTGACTTTATTTTGGTCCAACGCCTAATATGTGAAACAACCCGAGGGATGCGTAAGTTTGAACCACATGGCATATCAATCCGAGCAGAAAAACCGTTGAATATGAAGTACTTATCGTTGGTTGACATACAGGCACCTACTCGTGTTTGTACCAAAGCCCATGCAGTGAGAAAGCTAATTGTAAATTTGAACCAGTCAAGCAAATCTTTGCGGCTGATGATGTTTTGAATGTTGAATGACCCAAAATAGATGGTTGACGTTCAGCCACCTACTTTTATTTGGATCATAACCCTCGTATATGAGGCAGTCAGTGAGAAGCCTCAGTTGGGACCATTTGGCAAACACTTTCCCCGAAAAGAAGCTCTTAGTTTCAAAGGAACTCTCGATGTTTGACATACACGCACATGTTATTTGGTTCAAAGCCCACGTGCAGCAGTTAAGCCGTGAATAACCTTCGTTGGATCCATTGTTATAAACTTTCCCGTCAGACAAGCTGTTGAGTATGAAGGGCATTATAGATTATTGACGTACAGGTACATTATAAATTTAGGACAAGTTGGCTGGCTCCCCCACGAGGTAACGGGTTTTCCTTTTTCCTTCTTCATCCGCTATCTGTTTCCCTCCTCCCCCCTGCATCCCTCATGTATGAGAAACATCGACAGAGCCGAGGTGAGTCATTCATAATTTTTAAGTTTAAGTTAATTTTGAAACCCCCATTTACCATAAAAACCCAGCAACTACAAGAAATTCAGCTCACTATTTGAAGTTAACACTGGTCCTCCGGGCCGGATGAAGAAAGAAAAAACACAACCCTTGACCTCGCGGGGGACTCTATGTCCCTGTGATTCAACTCTAGCGAAACAACGAACGCTTCTTCAACAACATGTTAACAGCTACTATTAAAGAAAATTAAAGAACTCGTTTATCTTTTCTGTGAGAAATTCTTCCTTAAATGCAACGACATAATTTGGACAAGGTTTTTTTTAAAACTATGCTTGACATGTTCAAGGAAATATTAATAAACTATTGATCAAACTACACCTACTATTGAACAAAAATGCATGTGTATATCTTAATATGTGCAAGTTGAGGTTTATTATTTTAATATTCTTCCCACTAGGTCAACTCAAAATGTGCATAAACAAGATGTTGAAAAGAATTTAACATAAACATTTCTGCCAAATAAGCTGTTGAAATTCAAAGTCAACATAGGCTCATCATCTTTACATAGTTTTGTCATATTTTTGAACAATTTGATTTTTGATATCTTTATTCTCAGTGGGCCCTGTTTGTTCAGAAAAATGAATAAAACTAATAAAGAGTAAAACCTGACACACTATGTAGCAATATTAGTAATTGTAACAACATATTGATGTACTTGTAAAATTTCTCGCCCCTAGAACAAAATTAAGGGCTTTCTCACAGTTCGATAAAAATATTTTAGAAAGCTTGTGAGATATCTTCTTCCGATTACAATAAAAGATAATCCTGCTAGTAACGGGAAGGAGAATTTACGATAAAAAAGGTTTATGAAAGGGTGTTGTACACGAGAAAGCTTGCGCTTATAGATTTTACCTCAATAATAATACAAGGCAAACAAAAGAGACATAAAATAAAAAAATAATTTCCCACAGAACAGTAAAGAGTTTTCGGTTCGTGACATACTAGATTGGAGGAAAGTGAAACGTTTCAGGTTGGATTGAACCACCTCGGCAATATCCCGAGATCGTTGAATATAAAACGGGCCGTTACCAGACGTTGAAACGGTTGTTCGACTCGTCCTTTATACAATTCGAATTTCACCGTTTCCACCTGTTCTGTTCCGATCCACGACCCATTCTCGGCCGGGAGTCCTGGAGTAAATGTGGACGACGTCAACAGTGGTTCGGGCTATGCCGATAAAACAAACGACTTCGAGCTCTTGGTTTTTTTTATTTTTGTTAGTATTTTTTACAAATTTAATATAAACGCAGGTATGCAGTGCAATATAATGAGTGTCAATATCATTTACATACGGTATAATCAATCCACATGGATTCAGCACTTTTCACCTTTCATATATTTCGATATGTATATTACATAACCTGCTGAAAAATTTATATATTTATAATTTATTCTAATTCAATTAATTTTAATTAACCGATATATTCTTGTTAGTTGGATAAAAAATAGGAAATACAAACCAAAAACAAACAAATGTTAATCATCATTTTTAATAATTAAACTTAAGAATAGAAAAAATGAAGATTATTCATTTTGTAAACAATCACCTTTTCTCGTCTTATCTTCATTTTAATGCAGTTGTATTCTGTTTAATTACCGATAGACATTATCTTGAACGAGAAGTTTGAATATTACTGAGAGAATGAGACATCGAGGTCACCGGCAAATAGATATAACAGTTGGCTCTTCGCAAAGCGTGATTTCCCGGGCTTTAGCCTAAGTCCAAGAGTCTGGAAGTGCCAATAGGTTGTGGATCTCAGCACGTTCTGACGCCAAAGGAGGACAGAAATGTCTTTGCTGCAAGACCGAACCCTTTCCATAGTGCCGGCCAGATCTTAAATGAAGTACAAGATGTTTTGGCCTTTATCAACACAAACGATTGTTCAATCCTTGTGGGAAGTTGGGCCTCTTATAGTATGCCCCTTTGAGACGACCAGTAACAGCCCACCACCAGCAACTCAAGAGAGTATTGTGCAGCGAGTACCTAGAAAAGAACACCAATTAGAATACTGTTATGTTAACTGATGAGTCACTTTTCTGCATGTATAGTGATGGAAGGCGAGAGTCCACCGAGAACATGGGATTCCCCAGTTCGTGTTCACTTCAGTGCTGTTTGGAGAAGGCGAATCGTCAGGGCTGGAATTTACACTGGAGGACGAACTGGACTCCATATTGCTGTAGGCAGCCTCATCGAGAAATACATCCCTCAAACCAGGGATCTCATTAACAGGGATTTTCGATTTTCGGATGACAATGCCAGACCTCATAGAAGCAGCGTTGTTTATCCCTGTTAAGAAAACCTGGGAATTTCTCATCTGCCTCTTTCCCCATTTTCTCCAGACCTCAACCGCATTGAACACACGTGGGATGCGTTTCAGAGAAGGACTTTCGATCACTATCCGCACCCAGTTGACCTGCAACAACTGAGTGCAGCGTTGCAACATCTATGGAATGAAATTCCTTATGAAATTAGTGATAACCTTATTAGTATTCCTAACAGCTCTACAGAGGTTTTATATAACAGAGGACACACGGTATTAATTGTTTAAAAACAATTATTGTGTCCAATAAATAAATTTATGGAATCAAAACCTTTTATTTTGTTATTTTTCAATACCCCTAAATTAAATTTTCCTTCAGTAGAAAACAATAATTTCTAATACATTTTAACGCAATTTACATTAAAAATAAAATAAAAATGCTTGGAAAAGTAAATACTACAAAATTGGCAACATCCCTATTCATTTTTGAACAGTTATTATTGTAGCAGTTTATTAGCACAATAATTTTTTTTTTAATTAGGTACTAATTTTCAGCATTACACTTGGCTAGATGATGATGAATATGGTGACTAGGAAGATTGGAGTTTTTTTTTTTTTTTGTAACCTAAGCACTTCAGCCTTCTGGCTTATTGTACATTCGTAGTTCCTTAGCAGTGCAATCGACCTTCGGCTAAGGAGTATTTACTATTAATTGATAAATTGTCTAATATTTATTTGGAATAAATTTCAGTAGGGATTCTCCTATCTGAAATACCAAGAAAAACCTCAGGTCCCAGACACACCCTCCAGTAGATGAAAGTACAAAAAATAAAAACAGCAGGGTGGACTCTTTTCTTGGAATTTTTAATACCCTTCATCTGTACTATAACCGTAGATAATACAATAAAATAAATTTTATATTTCTGCCTATTTACCTGTATCGGACAGGAATGATATTCAAAAGCGTTGCGTCCGACAGGACAATGATTTTGCTGTAACGCTGGAAAGGGATGAAAAGAATGCATTAGGGATCTAAGCCGGGAGAGGAAGGATTATTCCTTCTATGAGGATTTATGTTTCATTTCTGTTCGTTTATACATTATATTATTTATCTAGTTTTCAAATTGAGTTAGACTGATGTAAAATATTATTTAGTTTCGCATAAATCATGAATAAATCAAGCATGAAACTCCCTGCATTTGTAAGTAATATTTTATCCATAGATTTCGTGGTCCGATTGACCAAATAACTTCTTTCAATTAATTAATCTTTATGTAAGGTATTGGTTGAGATAAAGAATTGGCAAAAGGGAGGGAAAATTCGAAAGGTGGGTTGAGATGGGAAGATTGTGTCTGAGTGGATCGAAGTCAGGATAGTTCAATTGGTAGAGCAGAGGCGTATTTAGCCGAAGGTCGTGGGTTCGAATCCTGCTCGTGACACGGATTTTTTTATCACTACCAATACCTTACATAAAGATTGATTAATTGAAAGTAATATTTTATGTTCATAAATAAAAGTGGTGGAAGCTTTGATGATTGTTTGGTATTGCAGCATATAAATGCTAATCTTTGTTGCTAATTAGCTAAAATATAATTGTTATATGTTACATCTACATATTATTACATTATAGACTAAATTGTCTCAAGATTCTGTCGTTCATTCCTATAGATTTGTTTCTCTTTCTACTATTTATCAGTTTATTACTATGTATTCTGATCTTGGTTAATTGGACTTCAAATTAAGAACTGAACGTCACGAGATCTTGCACGGTTTGCGCTAAAAGCTTGTAGTTCGAACTATTTAAGAGTACTTTTATATATATACATATATATAAATTCTTGTGGTTTTCAGTGTAAGTGCAAAAAGCGTCTTGTAAATGCCATTCGGCAGGGATTTACGTGTTCCAGCTTCCGGTTTTACGTGCATTCGGTTCGTACGCCCAGGTGTGCCCGCCCGTTCGAAAACGGGTCGGGAAAGGAATGACTGGGCGATATACCATCGCCCACATCACTGCTGACATTAGCAAGATACCTATCTACCTTTTGCATAATGAGAGAATTTCAAATGAACAGCCTCGACAAAGAGTCGATCCAATTTTTTTTTAGTACTGCTTCCTTTCATCCAAGATGATCATTTCCGTACATGACTTCAGGAGAAATATTTAATTTTTTTCTTACTTTTATCTATTTGAGACAAGATCCGTGCTGAACTTGGTGAATTAAAAAATAAGAAAGTGTATTCGGCTTATTTTTATGGTGAAAATTGGCCCATATGCTCATAGTCAGCAAAAGAGATTTTTCCTTGGGAACCTGAACAGTCTAAAGAAGTCCAGCATATGATCGCGTTTCTCTTTTTAATTTCTTTAAAAGTACTGAGATACCGATCTAATTCTTAGAATATCAATGACATGCGGTTCTATATAACAATCTGACAGGGATCATGTAGAAATTTGAATGGTCTTCTATTCGCTTTGAACGGCAGACGTCCAAGTCCAGAAAGAAATCTTATTTATTCCATGATAAAGGTCAAAGAGATTTTGGCTTAACGATTATCCTGATCCGCCAATTATCGCTGGTGTGGTATGTCAGACACGTTCAGGAGATATTTTATTTACACCAAAAGAAAAGGTTTATTGCATTAGCACAAGTTATAAATTTTAAAAAGACCAAACTTCGCCTGAAAGTTTGCTGATTTCTTTTTCAACCGAAACACTGCACATTTCTTCAAAAAACGTAGGTTGGTTGTTTCTTTTAATCATGGATTATCCTCGCTGGCTTGGTCTGCGAGACGAGTTTAGACGTTTTGCCATCTTGGCTTATTGAAATGAAATGGAAAGTTTATTTCGTGTGTGGAACGTAATAAAATGTAATAAGGGGCTTGGAGGTCGATTTAACGTGGTAAACATTGTAGTCTGGTCCGCCTACACTTGCCTGCTTGGTTCTGGGGTTTCATAATACACCGATAGACAAAATAAACGCACCACCCATAAATTTTAATATATGTAGGTTTATTCATATTTTACACACCAAAAATAGGTTTGGTTGTAAAAAAATAAAACACTTAAAAAGAAAATTTTTATTACCTAACTCTAAAAATAATTATTGAGTAAATAACAAAACAAATAGTAAATTTAAAAACAAATAAAAATGTAAAACAACTTTTGTCCCCTTTAATACTGAGTATTTCCACCTCTGGGACGAATCACATCGTTAAATGCCTTTGCATTTCTTGGAAAAGATTTCTGATAAAAACCTAAGGAACTATTTCCCATTCATCAAGGATAGCCGTTTCCAACTCTTTCTAGGGTGGTAGGCCGTGGTCGGATCGACGTACTCGTCGCTTAAGTTGGTCCGAAATGTGTTCGATTGGGTTCAAATCTGGACTTGGAGGTGACCACACCCTCAAGTCCAATCTCATTCAGGTCATCATACGTGCTCTACGCATTAGCAAGGATCTCTCACCGAAGTGGGGCGTACATGGCACTACATGTTCTTGTGACTACCTCTGTGAAGTTAGTGATCTTTCTCGCACAACAACCAATTCGGTGCGGGCGTCCTAGGTAATGCCACCCCAGAGCATCATTGACCCATCATGGAATACCACTGGTGAACCAAACAGCATAGGGCGTACCTTTCTCCTGAGCGTCTACAATCTTCCAATGTCACATGTCCCCGTGCGAATTGATGCCTGGCCATTTTTGAACTGTGGTAAGAAGAGGTCCACCAGCTGGGTGCCGGGTCCTGAGGTTATTTTTATTGAGCCTTACAGTCCTCGAGGAAATTGAAACATTTCAGACTTGTCTTATCTGATTTCCCGTAAGCGGTTTCGGAGAGGATGAAACTTTCGACTCTCTCGTCTGTAGACCTAGGTCGACCTGTCCTGGCCCTTCCTATTGTAGTGATTTACCCTCACTCTCCTGGCGACTTCCCGGTGGCTGTATCCTACCTGTAATAATTGTATAACCCATGCCATACTCACTGAAATACCTGACTGAAGCCATTGAAAATGGTTTAAGAATAAGAAGATATCAAATGAAATCAAGGAAGGAAAGAGATGAACTGAAAGCTATGTTTAGCCGTAGCAGAGTGGAAGGACTTATGCTACTTTTTGTGCAAATATGTGTAATTCATACAAAGGTAAATAGAGGAAATAAGCAAAGCAACATTTACTTTTTATTTTGACTAGAATATCTCCTAATTACCTGTAACTAATGTAGAAAGATAATGGATCACTCCAATTAAATAAATAGAGTGGTGCATTAAATTTGTCCATCGGTGTATTTTTCTCATCAATGTTTCTTTTACACATATGAACAATAAATCAAATCCATTATTGGAAAAACGTCGAAACACGTCTAATAAGCTAAGCAAGTGAGGTCAAGCGAACCAGAAGACGACCAAACTACAGATCATAGTAACCTCGCATATCCTGGAGCGTGGATAATGGCAGATGGTGATAATTTTTATAGCGAGACAAGCCTGTTCTATCAGACCAAAAAATAATCAGTTCTCTACATTTGGAAAGTGATCCACTAGCCCATCTTAAGACTAGACCTCTTACAAGCAACAACCAGTTAATTTAATTTAACAAAATTTGAACATTGGAAGACGTAAAAACTGAAGAAGGAAACATATTAGGGTTAAAATCATAGGAATATGTGCCACGACCTAGGATATACTTGCAAGTGTACGTACTGTTAATTCTGTTAATTTTCAAATGTCGTTTACATAAATAAATGTTTAAAACTAGAATTAATTAAGGTTTTTAGTTGAGATAAAAAAGTCAATGGCACGAGCGGGATTCGAACGCACGATCTTCGGCTTGATATGCCGCTGCTCTACCACTTGAGCTATCGTGACCTCGATCCACTCGGACACCAACTTCCCATCTCAACCCCACCTTTTGCATTTTCCCTCCTTTTTGCCATTTTTCAAATGTCGTGTAATCGGATTGGATTCTCGACGACAAATGAAATGGCCACGGAGAGCTTTAGTGAAGTATACTTCATTTTAATTCATTAAATTCACTAATTTCGTGGTCTGCTTGACCAATTAATTTATTACAATTAATTAAGGTTTTTAGTTGAGATAAAAAAGTCAATGGCACGAGCGGGATTCGAACCCACCAAAGGTGGGGTTGAGATGGGAAGTTGGTGTCCGAGTGGACCGAAGTCACGATAGCTCAAGTGGTAGAGCAGCGGCGTATCAAGCCGAAGATCGTGGGTTCGAATCCCGCTCGTGTCATTGACTTTTTTATATCAACTAAAAACCTTAATTAATTGTAATAAATTAATTGGTCAAGCGGACCACGAAATTAGTGAATTTAATGAGTTTAAAACTAGCTTTATGTCTTTTGAACAGGCAATCCGTCTGCACATTTTCTGAACTAAGCCGCTATCCACCCTTTAGCGCTGACCTTGCCCGTTCAGACTACTTCCATGCAACAACCGACTAATTTAACAGAAAAACGTTTCGTATATTGGTGTACGAAAAAAACTTAAGGTGTAAGTTTATTTTGATCGAAATCTTAGAATAGATACTACCTAGGACATTACTGATCTGCTGGTCCCATGGTACACTAATCAAGTACTATAGGTTCTTTCCAGAATAGGAGTACTGTTATTTCTGAGTGTGTACGATGTTTTTCGAAAAGCAATATTCGGGTTTGGTAAAAAAGAAAGTTACATTTTGAATTGAATATCATCCAGCGGCACATTTCCCGAACTATGTCACTATCCAACAGCCCCTTCAGATACCTATTCCAAGCAACGGCCAACTAACTTAATGGAAAAACATTTTGTACATTGCAATACGTAAAAATGCAAGAAGTAAACTTATTTTGAACAAAATCTTAGGATTTTTATACCCAAGCGTATAGATCTTCTGTCTCTTGTCTGCAGGATCACTCTAAAAATAGCGTACTGTTAGCAGCATTGATAAATTTAAAAAAAGTTGTTTTGAGAATAAAATTACCCTCTCATTACCCCCTATTTAGTTTCTGACTTTACCCCTTCAGAATGACTCGTGGTGGGCCGGGAAGAGCTGAAGCTACCAAACTCCTACTTCATCATCTCACAGACCTAATCAAAAAATCCTACAATTCGAAAAATAATGATCACAGCGTCTTAAAAACTAAACATACCCTCCATATATTCGATTCTTCCAACTAAACCAGAGTAGAATGTTCATCAGAAAATAAAATACTTATCATGCTAACAACAAAACCTATTTCAAGCGAGTCCAAAACAAGATACTATATTTTGAATGACCCCGTTTCCTTTCCTGGGTCATTATCTCCTAAATAAATGTAATTATACACTTTATGATTACTTCCATCGCTGAAATGCTTCTATGTAAACAAAACTTGCCACGTGTCGACAACGACGCCATCAACATTTTATTAACGGACGTTAACTCTTTCGAAGAAAACATAACTTTGACCGCAGAAAAAAAAACAATGGTATAAACTTGCTGGACCCTACAGCGGCCATTGAAACGTATGAGCTGTCGGGATTTACATGACATCATATATTTGTTTTATTGTTTTCCCACCTTCATTAATCACCTTGTTTTCAAACGTCGTTTACATAAATAAATGTTTAAAACAAGCTTTTTTACATTGAAATCTATTCTTCTTTTCTGCCTTATGTTGTGGAAAGTTTTTACGGGATAAGTAAAAAAATCCTTCGACTTTGACGTAAACCAATGCTTAACGATGGGCAAAGTGTTCAAGAACGAGAACTCTAATTCTATTGTTTTTCCAGTTCGAAATAGAATTTAAAATTGCTGTTTTGAGATACCTAGAGTGTTACTAGATAGGTATTTTGAAAAGAGATTATTTTTATATATTTTTAGTTTATTAATGGGTTCGTACTGTAGTAATAACCAACCTTATAATTAATTAGAAAGCCGTTAACAGCCAAATATATGTACCCTTTTTTTTAGGGAAAAAAGTATCCCCGATGAAGTGATGTTCGGATTTTTTTTTAATTTTAATTATTTATGGTCCTAAGCGTTTATGATAGTAAAATCGCGTTGAAAAATTAATTAATTTTCAAATAACACACAAATTGCTATTTGTGAAGCCATAATGTAAATGTCTTTTGAAATACCAATCCTCAATAGTGTAATGAAATTGAACACCTTATCTTACTAACTTCACTAACTAGATTAAGGTGTGAAATCCGAAAGGTCTGAAGAGGAGGCTGTCATTGTTGAGCCCCGAAATGCATAGTCAACAATTTAAAAAAATGGTTGCAACAGTTCCATAAATCATCACATAGTACCATATTTGTAGAGGGCACTCTCAACACGACACGCAAGGATGGCACAATTACTCAGAAGACAAACACTTTGAGCCCTGAAGATGATCTCAATAAAAGATCGAAACGTTGGCACGATAAAGAAAATGTTTTTCGAAACCTACATCACACCCGACCGCATCTCACGATATCTGAATAACAATAAATCACTATATTCAATAAACCAACCGCCTGAAAAGAAAAACTGGAGATAAAGAACTATTTTGTTATTCAGTATACAATCCATTAGTACATCACTAATGGATACAATCAATTAGTATATCACTAGTTATCACAGCTGAGGGTAGGTTAGGTATGGTTATGGTTCGAGTTAAGGACATGTTAGGCATTATTCGGGTTAGTGTATGGACTGGTTCGGTTAAGTTTGGGAGGGTTAGGGTTAGAGATGAATTAAGGTAGGTTATTGATTAGGTTAGGTATGGCTACGGTTCAAGTTAAGGACATGTTAGGCATTATTCGGGTTAGTGTATGGACTGGTTCGGTTAAGTTTGGGAGGGTTAGGGTTAGAAATGAATTAACGTAGGTTAGGTTTATGGATGTGTTTGATTAGGTTAGGTATGGTTACGGTTCAAGTTAAGGACATGTTAGGCATTATTCGGGTTAGTGTATGGACTGGTTCGGTTAAGTTTGGGAGGGTTAGGGTTAGAAATGAATTAAGGTAGGTTAGGTTTATGGATGTGTTTGATTAGGTTAGGTATGGTTACGGTTCAAGTTAAGGACATGTTAGGCATTATTCGGGTTAGTGTATGGACTTCGGTTAGGTCAGGGAGTGTTAGAGTTAGAGATTGGTTAAGGTAGATTAAGTTCTTTCTTTTCCTACCTTTAGTAATTACCTTGTTTTCAAACGTCGTTTGCATAAATAAATGTTAAAACAAGCTTTATGCTTTTTGAACAGGTTATTATCCGTCTGCAATTTTTCTGAACTAAGCCACT
The DNA here is from genome assembly GCF_000648675.2 of Cimex lectularius. Taxonomy (NCBI): domain Eukaryota; kingdom Metazoa; phylum Arthropoda; class Insecta; order Hemiptera; family Cimicidae; genus Cimex; species Cimex lectularius. The sequence continues at coordinate 1,157,255 of NW_019392683.1, forward strand.
ATCCACCCTTTAGCGCTGACCTTGCCCGTTCAGATTACTTCCAAGCAACGGCCAACTAGTTTAACATAAAAACGTTACGTACATTGGTGTACGAAAAAACTTAAGGTGTAAGTTTATTTTGATCCCAATCTTAGGATAGATACAACCAAGGATATTATTGATTTGCTGGATCCTTGGTGACTATTCAAGTGCTGTAAGTTCTTTCCAGAATAGGCGTAGTTATTTCTGAGAGTGTACGATGTTTTTGGAAAAGCAATATTCGGGTTTGGTGAAGAAGAAAGTTTTGTTTTGAATTGGATATCATCCAGCGGCACATTTCCCGAACTATGTCACTATCCAACCTATAGCCCCTTCAAAATACCTATTCCAAGCAACGGCCAACTAACTTAATGGAAAAACATTTTGTACATTGCAATACGCTAAAATGCTAGAAGGAAACTTATTTTGAACAAAATCTTAGGATTGCATATATACATGTTAGGCATTATTCGGGTTAGTGTATGGACTGGTTCGGTTAGGTCAGGAAGGGTTAGGGTTAGAGATGGGTTAAGGTAGGTTAGGTTTATGGATGAGTTTGGTTAGGTAGGGTTTGGTTACTCCTTTAAATTGATAAGATATGCTTATGCTAGTGTTAGTTTTTCTAGCAAATATATGCTGAATCTGTTTCTAGAAAAATTTACCTAACATTAGTAATAATTAAATTTGTTGGAAAAATTCGGATGGTAATTTAAATATTATAATTATGTTTGATTAGGATTTAAAATTTTGAAGAAATAAAATTAGCGAGCTCTCGAGGGATAAAATTTTATTTACGGCTTCCTCATTTCTTTTTTATATTAAAATGATGAGTTTTCCACCCACTCTTGTTCAATGTATTGCTTTTAATAGCTATTATTTCGTACATCCTCGTAAAATCCCCGAGACGGCGGTCTTCTTTATGGACTTTTCATTACTCGTAACAAATTGGGATTCCTGTCTTGACTCCGAAGGGTAAGGGAAAGTGGTTTTCCTTTTGTGGACTGCGAAATACAACGGATCTCATTTTTCCCCCTATTAAACTTGTGTTTATTTATGAGCGGAGAAGTCAGAATTTATTTCACGGTAAATTTTTATATAGCTCCTGGTCATTTATGCCAAAAACGTTAGAATGTTGAGAAAAAAAGCTTGTTCATGAGAGCTGATTATTTGTCAATATGTCTGTTACACTGAAGGTGGAAAAGTAACGTGATCGGTACAAAGCGAGGATAGAAGGACCAGGATCATCGGAAATCCAAATGTTCCTCTTGGTCAAATACACTCAAAGACAAAAAAAACTGGCAGTCGTATTTTGTTGTTTATTTCAAACTACATGCATTTTTATCGTTAAATTATTATTATTATATTAATTTCAACATCTCTCTCTAAAAATCCATCTCCAGCTATCTATATTTTCCTACCTTAAAATACGTGAAAATTTGGGCGTATTTTGTTCAATGTATCTTGTTAAATAAAGGTCATCGGGAAAAATAATAAAAAAACATTTACATTAATTTTTTTTCTCGTCGAAATGTTTTTCATAATTTGGCACTTTACTTTCTAATTCGAAAATTAGCAAATATTCACGTCTATTTATAATTTTGCAACCTATGGTTATTTTTTTAATGGATAAATAAAGATATAAATCTAAAGTTCATTTATTCACCATTGTTGTGATTTAATAATTATAAATTTGTGTTCGAATTTACTGATGGAGAATATACTGGGTATGTATGAACAGGGTCTATAGAATTTAAATTTTTTAAAATTCCAAATGGATGTTCTTATCTGTCACTCTTTCAAATTAGTAAATATGGTTTGATAATTATGAAGTATTCCTTAAAAAATCGACGAAGTGCTCTCTTACTAATTGACATCATCCCTTTTATTAGAAAATTATAAAATTATTCACGTTTATGTCCTTAATGTTTTCTTTGTTAAAATTTAGGAAGACCCTGAGAAGGCTAAACAAATCCACAATTCTGCTTTATTTTTGTATTGACTAATTAAGGATCTAAATCTAATGAGGTTCTATAGAATTCCATTTTTTTTAATTCCAAATAGATGTTTTGATCTGTCACTCTTTCCAATTAGTAAATATTTTTTTTTTTACTTTTTATTTGTTTTTTACAACTGCATTCTTCGACGCAACAAGTAAAACGGATAGTATTGTTAAAATTGTCTTTGTTAAAATTTAGGAATATCCTGAGAAGGCTAAACAAATCCACAATTCTGCTTTATTTTTTTTATTGACTAATTAAGGATCTAGATCTAATGAGGTTCTATAGAATTTCAGTTTTTTAAAATTCCAAACAGATGTTTTGATCTGTCACTCTTTCCAATTAGTAAATATAGTTTGTTAATTTTGAACTATTTATTAAAAAGTCGACGAAGTGCTCTCTTACTAATTGACATCATCCCTTTTATTAGAAAATTATAAAATTATTCACGTTTATGTCCTTAATGTTTTCTTTGATAAAATTGGGAATATCCTGAGAAGGCTAAACAAATCTACAATTCTACTTTATTTTTTTATTGACTAATTAAGGATCTAAATCTTATCAGGTTCTATAGAATTTCATTTTTTTAAATTCCAAATAGATGTCCTGATTTGTCATTCTTTCCAATTAGTAAATACAGTTTGTTAATTCTGAACTATTCCTTAAAAAGTCGAGGAATTGCTCTCTTACAAATTGACTTCATCCCTTTTAATAGAATATTACTAATATATTAATACATATTAATTATAATGTCCTGATAAAAAATTCAATCACCGGAAAAACATTTAGTGATAGATTAAAACTTAAGTAATAATTTATTAACTTGTTTTGCTTAATAGCGCGTATTGCGTCTTCTGGCCTTACGGAGGGGCTTAGTCTCCTAGGTATCGAATAAATAAGCGATCGGATTTCATCTTGTGAAAAAGAATCCCATTCTTCAACAAAAGTGGTTTGAAGCTGTAATGTTGAAGCTTGTTGGAGGCGGAGACCTAACCCATCTCTTTATCATGTCCCATAAGCGTTTTATGATATTCATGTCAGGACAACGTGCTTGCCCATTCATTGTGGTAATCCCTACATCCTACACGTAATGGTTGACAACTCGAGCTATTTGCGGTCGACCATTATACATTAACGTAAAGTTGTCGCCAATAAATAGAGCGAATGGGAACACCTTCAAGACGAACTTGTCAATATAGCATAGTGAATTAAAGATTGTTTATGATAATCAGTTCGGTACGGGCATGGACGTTGATTCCACCCCATACCAGAACTGACTATCTTTGAAAAGGCTGTGACTTACGCACGGCAAAGCGTTCTCCACGTATTCTCCACACACGATCCGGGTCATCTGATTGCCACTCATCTATGACGAGAACAGCTCCCACTGTTCAAGTGTCCAAGCGAGATGCTGATTTGGGAAAATTCGCCGTTCTACTCGATGCCTCCTCAGTAGTAGAGAACCTGGTGCGATACGTCTAGAGACTAGGCTAATCTCACGAAGCCTTCTGATATTGTTTTAGAGCTCACCCTTACATCACGGACCGTCTGGAATTGACTACCTATCTAGGAATGACGGGTCTGTAGGGCGTCAAGAGCAATAAAACGAGCCTCTCTAACTTTCGTACTTTGAGGTCGACTACTACCTTTTCTTCGATATAGACTTCCGATGGCCCCAAAAAGCTGTAAACCATGGTGGTTGGTAGAACGCGGCATACCACGATTTGGGCTATGTAACGAACGCTACGGACCTCGTTGGCCACAGCGTCTGCCCGGGCGTGATCTTCTCGACTTTAAAATCACGTTTTTAATTATTAATTTTAATTATATTTTAATAATGAATAAATCCATTTGAGCTCGTGGTCCGATTGAGTAATTAACTTTTTCAATTAATTAATCTCTATGTAAGGCATTGGTTAAGATAAAAAGTGTCACGAGCGGGATTCGAACCCACGACCTTTCGGCTAAATACGCCGCTGCTCTACTACTTGAGCTATCATGACTTCGATCGACTCGGACACCAACTTCCCACCTCAACCCACCTTTCGAATTTTTCCTCCTTTTTGCCATTTTTCAAATGTGTAATCTATTTGATTCTCATTGAAAAATGGCAAAAAGAAAGGAAAATTCGAAAGGTGGGTTGAGGTGGGAAGTTGGTGTCGGAGTGGATCGAAGTCACGATAGCTCAAGTGATGGAGTAGCGGCGTATTTAGCCGAAAGGTCGTGGGTTCGAATCCCGCTCTTGATACTGCCTTTGTTATCGAAACCAATACCTTACATAAATATTAAATAACAATTAATTTTTACTCAAATTTATTGTTTCACCAAAGAAAATAATTTAAAATACTAATTAACTTAACTAACTTATTGTGGCTCTAGAAAGGATGAAATTGGAAGATTTTCTTTATTTTTAATCTAAATAAAGAACAAGTACCTTTAAGATAAACAACGAGATATGTTATATTTGAGTGTATTTTATTTCGGTCTTCGTGGGTAAAAAAAATGAATATAATAAAAAGGCTTAAAGTTTGTGAAAAATTTATGAATCAGTTGACAGAAATTTTAAAAAACCTTGCATTTTTGAGTACAGATCGAGTATTTTATCTACTCAGTTTTTTTTTCTTGCACTTGATTTTACTATCCAATTTACTCGTCGTGATTTTTTTTAAACCAGAACGCTGCTACCACTGGGGAAATTTATGTCGTTTCTTCCTGTTCGTGAAATGTCCAGGAGAAGACGGGTGATAAATCCCGAATCGGCTAATACCCACCGGCCGACCTCTCCATAATCAGCGATTTATCATCTCGGCCGGCCCGCTTTCCTACTAAATAATTGAGCATTACAACTGGTTTCAATTTCAAGTAGGAACAGCAGCAACTCTTGTACGACAGGAGACAGGATTGGCCCTTTTCGTGATGTTTATTGCAGCCAATATATAATCCTGGTGGATTTTTTTATTTCCTATTTTGCCTTTTATTCAACAATTCACGTAGTTGCGGACTGAATTATGCACGAAGAGACTCGGAAGAAAGTGAATATTTATAATAATAAAAAAACAGACTTAACCATACCTACGTTATTTATTATCGAGATAAGATTTATTTTTCTCTGTAACATTTTAAAACAAGCAGCGATCGCCAATGCCCGATTATACTACAAAGCATATAAAAAAAACATTCATTAATTAATTCCTCTATAAAATTAATTAAAAACATTGTTAATTTTTAGCTTTGCCTAAACCAACATTTGCTTAATTTTAAATTAAGCACTAATTAATTATTTTAAATTAAGCATTAATTAATTCATTTTAAATTAATTGCTTAATTTGCTTAACCATCCCTAACCATCATAATAAACAAAAGGTCTACAAACGTTAGGTTTTATTTTATTTATTAATACAATAAATTGTTATTAAAAAGATTTCTAGCTCTCTCACTCACTCAATCTCTCTCTCTCCCCTCTCTCCCTCCCTCTCCCTCCCTATCTCTTTCTCTCTCTCCCTCCCCCTCTCTCTCTTTCACTCTCTCGTCCCCCCTCTCTCTCTTCCCCCTCTCTCTCTTTCCCCTCCCTCCCTCTCTTTCTCTCTCTTCCCCCTCTCTCTCTTTTTCTCTCTCTTCCCTATCTCTCTCTCTCTCTTCCCCCTCTTTCTATTTCCCCGTCTCTCTTTCCCCCTCTCCTCTCTATCTCTTCCCCCTCTCTCTATTTCCCCGTCTCTCTTTCCCCCTCTCCTCTCTCTCTCTCTCTCTCTCTCTCTCTCTCTCTCTATCTCTCTTTCGGCGATGAATGAAATGAAACTGCATCGTTCTTTTGGAACGATCATCAATATTTAACTTGAATAATTCAGTGATTTAAAAGAAAAGAAAAACTTCGCTTACTCATGTAAATATAAATGGAGCCATTTTCTGCCTTGACAACTCGCATATAACGATATATCTTAGGTGACGCGGCAAAATTTGCTACTGGTGTTAGCTCGTAAACTAGTCATAGTGCAAAATGAATTTTTCATTTTTGAACTGGGAAGAAATAAAACAATCTTCTTGGCAAAAAAGGAAAAATTAATGGGACGGCCTAATGAAATTTTACTAATTTCAGCAAAATTTCAATTAAAGTNCACTCTCACTCTCTCTCTCTCTCTTTCTCACTCTCTCTCTCTCTCTCGTCATATTTTTTCCAGTTTCTTTTCTAATTCAAAAAGTAGCAAATATTCACGTCTGTTTGCAATTTTGCAACCTATGGTCATTTACTGGGTATGTAGGATCAGGTTCTATAGAATTTCAATTTTTTATATTCCAAATGGATGTTCTTATCTGTCACTCTTTGAAATTAGTAAATATAGTTTGATAATTCTGAACTATTCCTTACAAAGTCGTCGAAATGCTTTGTTACTAATTGACCTCACCTTTTTCAATAGAATATTATAAATAATAAAACTTATTCATATTTATACCCTTAATGTTTCTTGATAAAATTGGGATTATCCTGAGAAGGTTTGATCAAATCCACCATGTATAAGTCTGTTTGCTTTATTTTTTGTTGAATAATTAAGGATCTAATCTACAGTTTATAATATTCACAAGTGTTCCTCCCAATCTAAGTTTTTATTACGCCAAAACCCACTTGTGAAATTTGTGTTCGCTATTGAAACCCAATTTCTTTTTTCGTGTTTTATGAGGGCCATAAACGGTTGGGCTGTTGAGGCCGTTTCGGAGTCCACGATTGGGTCCGCCCGGCAGTCCGGAATCCGGGAATCTGATGCCGTGGGCGCTGATTTAAACGTTTCGCCACAGTTGGGACGTTGCATGTTAATTACAGAAGGCTTTATAATCCTCCCCTTGTCACTGGTATCGTGTTTATTTCCCCCGGGAAACTTACGAGCACCGGACATGTAGAAAGTCACCGTATGAAGTCGTAAAACGTGTACTGGGTTCATTATTCATTTATTGTCCGAATGGGTTATTCAACCTGCTCGGGAGGAAGACAGCGGGTTTTTTTCTTTGCAATTATTAATTGTTTCTTAAAGGCTTCGGGATTTATCACCTCGGGGGGATTAGGAGCTTAAAAATTATACGAATGAAATACGAGAAAAGAGCGGAGGGGGAGTCGCCCGTCTCTTACGTTTGGACTTAAATGAATGGCTCAACTAGGACTCCCGACCTATTAAATGACAAATTGGTCTTCTCTTGTTCTTTGAAATTTATTTATACGCTTCTTTCGGGCCAATGAACTAGGGAAATTACTGAAAAGTTTCCACGAAAACAAAACAACTATACACGGTTTCCTTTTTAGATGGCCCGGCTGAATTTCTCTTGAACCAAAAGCGTTATAAAAAAAACTTGTTTAATAATTTTAGTGTAGTTTCAAATGTTATACAAGGTACCTCAGGCCCAGTTCACCTTCAAAATTTCAATTACGACCCTGCACGTCAGGATTTTTTATGCTGCAAACAATGATGCAGTCGGATTTTAAATTGGTCAAAAAATGACAAAGTTATGGCAAAAAGTTACCCTGTATCATTTTTTTACAAAAAAGGTAAAAAATTTAAAAAAATTTCTTAGTAGAGTCATTGGTTCATGAAAAATTCAGCCGGGTCATCTGAAAAGGTCACCTGTACATACCAAAGGTACACCTTTTTTTAAATATTTTAGCTGGATTTACTGTTAAACCTACCTTAAAGGTGGCCATTCACGATCACTCCAAATGGAACCGCGCCAAGCCGTACAGCTCCATTTGGAGTGCCTGAAATTTGAGGGGGCATTCACGACCGCTCCACAGCCAGTCGCTCCGAACGTCAACCAGTGAATTACCTTCTCAAAATGGATGACGATTTCTTGTGCTACTCTTCTGTTTATTTACATATTAAAAGCAAAAAATCGAAGAGAAAATGGTGTAAGAAGTGGCTCCTGAACAGAAGCCGTAATACCCATATCAATTTGATGTAAGAACTTTCCCTTGAACCCGCTGATTGGAGGAACTATTTAAGGATGGATGAAACGTCTTATTTATTCATTATATTTAGTGTTCTATTGACCAAATTACTTCTCTCAATTATTTAATCTTTTTTGGAAGGTTTTGGTTGAAAAGAAAAGCTAGTGCCACGAGCGGGATCTGAATCCACGGCCTTCGGCTAAATACGCCGCTGCTCTACCACTTGAGCTATCGTGACTTCGATCCTCTCCGACACCAAAAAATGGCAAAAAGAGAAAATTTGAAAGGTTGTAGGTTGAGATGGGGAGTTGGTGCCCGAGTGGATCGAACTATCGAAGTCAGGATAGCTCAAGTGGTTAGCCCAGCGGCGTATTTAGCCGAATGTCGTGGATTCGAATCCCCCCGTGACACTATTTTTTCATTTCAACCAAAACCTTAGAAAAAAAAACATTAACGTCTTATTTATATTTACTCCAGCTTGTTACCCCGTTGATTAGAAAACAAAAGACAGTCATGAGAGAAATCATCACTCTACATGAAAGGTTGGCAACCACATTACGATTTCTCGCTACAGGGATGAACTAAAAAGAACTTAAGTTCTCTACTACGATTTTTGATCATTGTTAGGGGTTATCAATACCGCATCTCTCATTGCATTTGTATCCTTTGTTTTGAAAACGTCGACCAACTGGTTGCGGACCGAATTTCTTTTATTAATATCATGGTAATCATTGTCCACAACTTTCCGTAAACATAGTAAACTTTCATACAATTCAATCACCTCAACAATAAAATCTCGATTGGATGTCATTACCAATAAAGAATAAACGTTTTTGACTTTTTGAGAATGTACGACGGAGATGTTTGCTCAGTGACAGAAAGACGGAGACTGCGCCAAAAAAACGAGGGTTTTCCCATTCACGACCAGGCCAGCGCGCCAAAATCCACACCCTCCACGCTAGGTTTTCCCATTCTCTAAAGCGCCATGCCGTCGTCGCGCCGTAGATATTTCGAGTGGCGCGATGGAGTTTGGACCGGTCGAATATTCGGCACAGCCGGGCACGTCAGTTCAGTTTTGCCATTGACGTGTTTTTTGGAACGGCGTCGCTCCGTTTGGCCTGCTTGGAGCGATCGTGAATGGCCACCTTTACTCAGATGATTTGGCTACCTACTTCTTAATTTAATAGGGGATATTTTTATCAATTTGAAAGATCGGTCATAATATCGCGGATCATACTATCCACTCCGATCTCAACATACTCTACGTCCCAGACATGACCCATACTGGCCAATTGGATCCCACTGGATGGTGGTCGTTCGAATCAATCACGCCAGACATGTAATTGTGCATTTGTGCATACGTACAAAATTGTAAATAATTTTTTGCATGTTGCATTTTGTTTCCAGTTGTAATGAAAAATAAACCATACATAAAGGTAAAAAGATCTGTTGACAGTTGAAAATATATTTACTTACTTGAAGGTAGTTGTAATATTCATAAAAAAAAGTCAATCTCTTAACGAACGAATTGTCAAATAAATGAGCAAATTACGAAGCACACTCATATCAGCAAAATCAGTTGTACAAAGAGTTGTTAACACTCGATTGTAATAATGCCAATCAATAATGATAATAAAAAACGTGTAAGAATATTTTTTTAAGAATGTGATTTAATTGACATAATAAAATTGTAATATTTTAAATACATAATGTGTTACGGGAAAGAGAAGTCCTGGCGGGGAACCATGATGGCCAATTTGTAATTCGTTAATCTTAATTTTTTTTGCCCCGTAAGCTTTAAATTCTTTCGCAAGCCAAATTAATTGAGTTGATAAATTACGCAATCTATTATAACAGCCAAAACAATTTAATGTTGAAGGAACGTACCAACTAAAAAATTATATCTGGCCAAAATGCTTTAAGAGTGCATTTTTCATTCTATTACGTTCGAGGTGAGAGTTGAATTATCGTCTGAGTTGTTTTTTTTAGCATCTGCTTCTGACTGAGAAATTTATTTCTTACCGTTTATTTATAAGGAATACTTCTCTGAATACAGTACAGCGAATTAAAAAATCGAAAAACTTTTTTTGTTGTAGGGTTCCACCCTTAAGAATTTAAAATTTTTGTCTATTGTCTCCGATCTCTGATAATAATTTTCCTATAATTATTTTTTCTTTAGTAAAGTATTGAATGCCTCTCAAGGGAAAAATCATGGAGGTCTATGTTGCCCAAGAATGGCTTTTTCTTTATACCATAGCGTATTCTGTTCTCTCCTCTAGACCTCGGTCATCTGTCTCATTTTAGTGGTATATATATATATATATATATATATATATATATGTGTGTGTGTGTGTGTGTGTGTGTGTGTGTGTGTGTTTGTGTGTGTGTGTGTGTGTATATATGCTATTTTTTTCAATCCCTAGGGCAATTCCTTTTCTGTCTGTCGACCATGGGTTAAAGAGCTGTTTTTTGTAATAAAGAAAAAATTTGATGTGCACACAATTCAATTGAGTAAATTTTATATTTTGACGTCAAAACGAAAAATAATAATTGTACTTTAATTTAAAAAGAGTTGTAACAAAAAATATATTTTTATAAAGAAAAATAAAAGAAATAACATTTGATTTTAAAAGTTGTGTTAAAATTTTAATCGAATTTTCGAATAGGTGGTCAAAAATTATTAATAATAATAATAATAATAATAATTTCCTTTACTTTTGCTTTTCTTTATAAAACGAGAATTAAATTTGATTTTAAAATTGATGTTTGTAGATTTTTAAATAGGTTTTATTATAAAATAAAAGATTCTTTAAACTAAAAATAATAATTAATAAAAGAAATGGTAATTTTGTTTGAAAATAAAAGATTTATATCTAACTAATATTTTGGCCTCGTAATTATTCTGGTTTGAATTGAATATTGGAAATTCATAAATCGAAAAAAGGTGCCTAATCAATAAATTAAATTAACGTAGTCAGGTCCGATCATAAAAACCTCTGGGACCTTGCTTTCGGTTTTCCGAATTCAGGGTTGAGCCCAAAAGAAAAGAGACACGATATATATATATGTGTGTGTGTGTGTGTGTGCGCGCGTGCGTTTGCCCCACGAAAGTATCCCTTCCGAGCTGAGATATTTATTCTACCTGTTCCCATATGATTACAGGTATTTCACTGATACATTTTTACATTTTGTCTTTACATATTCTTACATGTATAATATATTGATTTGTATTCAAGATGGTGAACAATTCAAAAATTTTCTAGTTTTATAGAGTTTATAAAGTCCAAAAACATTTTTGTGAAGTCCCTCATAAGTGCTTCTCCCGGTTGTGGCCACTTCTCCCCTTGAAGCACCTGCTCTTTCCCTCTCAAAGAGGCTGCAGCTGAATATCAGGTGGTTCCAAGTCTGATCTCCCATACCGCAAGGACATGTTGCATTGTCGATTATATAGAAGCGTGTCAGATAAGATCTATTTTTCCCACGGTTTGTCAAGGCCGTAGTTGATTTGTCAGTATGGTCGATCTGAACTTTTTAAACGTGAGTCTACTGTAAGGAAGAATTGCTCGGTTCCTGTTCCTTTTTCCGGCATGGTCCATTTCTCTTCCCATTTGATTTTTGTGAGTTGTCTGATGTTCTTCTTCATATACGTGTTTGGTACAGCCTTATGTATGACTGTAAGGTGCTATTCTTCGGCGGTTTCTTTATCGACTTTGTCAGCCATCTCGTTACCATATATGCCAACGTGAGCTTTCACCCATTCTATGCTTACCTTAAATTTCATATTGTTTCTTAATAAATTCTTAAATCTTGTGCGTGTGTGTGTGTGTGTGTGTGTGTGTGTGTGTGTGTGTGTGTGTGTGTGTGTGTGTGTTTTAGGGTTTTTAATGCCGTTTTGTTGACTAGGAAATTCCTCTTTCTTTCATTCGACTGTTTTTGTTAGTAATGTGTTAATCGATAATTATTCAGAAATCGTAAGATGCGGTCTGGTGTGATGTAGGTTAAATGAATGCTAAATGCTGGACAATTAGACTATGTGAAAAATATTTGATGTGTGGAATGTAATGTGATGATATATGTATGTTATCTACATTGAATTTGATTAATGATATTGGCGTAGCTGCGACTGAGTTTACATGTATCTGGTCTGTAATTGGTGCTGTGTTTATCTCTGTTGATATAAACCATTTCTAAGAAATTACGTTTGTTTGGTTTGTTCTGGCACTCTCGACACGACACGCAAGAATGGCACAAGTACACAGAAGACAAACACATTGAGTGAGTAGAAATACTTTGATTGAATATAAAAAATATATTTGTATTGTATAAATTCACTTTTCCACATCCAAAACGTAATTGTTATATGTAAACAATCTTTGTAAATCCCAGGCCCTGAAGATGATCTCAATAAAGATCGAAACGTTGGTACGATAAAGAAAATGTTTTTCTGAAACCTACATCACATCAGACCGCATCTCACGATTTCTGAATAATTTGTTAGTAATTTTGTCTCGTTCCTAGAATACTTTCCCAGTATTTGTTATGTCTTTTAGTAGCCAAAGATTTCAGTTCTTTTTCTATAGTTTATACCACAAAATGAATTTGGGCCTGGTTCTTCAGAGACTTCCCTTTTAATTACTAGTGTATGTCTGCAGCCAAGCCTAAAATTCCCTGATGACCAGATCGCTAAACATTACCAAGTATTTAAAAACTTTTTTTATTTGTTTTTAAATAAATATGCCATAGATGTATATTTCACATTGTATTTTTTTTTTTTTTTTTTTTTGCGTTATGAACTATGCATATTAGCCATGTGACAATTCGTTTGTGTGTTCAAATGGGGGGGGGTATTGTGAAAAAAGGGCCAGAGGCGACGGTGGGAATCGAACCCACGACCGCGGCGTGAGAGTCTCTCATGCTAACCACTCGGCTACCGCGGTTTTGATTGTTAATTTCCTCAATATTTACAAATCTCAGTTAAATATAAATGATTCTCGTGTGTAGAATTAGACGATAAAACTGTTTTATCCACTTTCATTAGTTTTTAATTTTTACGAATAGACAAAACAGAATGATTTTGAATGGCGCCATGGATCTTATTTTTACTTTCTTCCTCATATTTCACCCCAACTTACAGATTTTTAAGAGGCACTCTGTAAAAATCTGCTTATTTAGCCTTATAAAGATACGAAAGCTTTTTCATAAAAGACAATGGAACTTTTAAAAATTGTGTTAGAGGAATTAGCTATTCAGGAAAAATTCATGATGTTCTGATTTTATATTGATACATATACATGTAACTTTTTTGGCAAAAGCAAGTCCGATCATAAAAATATCAAATCTAAATAAATTTCATATTTTTTATACTGATTATTTATCTTTTAAACACATACATTGTAAATATCATTTATGGTTCCCCTCAGTCTGTAGGAGCCGGCTCCTGCCGGGTGGAAAGACGCAAGACCGCATTACACGGATGCTATGATGGCTCTGGGACCGCAATTCAACTAGTAGCGTACGTGGCCGGGGGGCTTCTGCTCGTTCACACTGGACGGTATATCACTCGGGATTGCTCCGGCTTTTAAGTGCAGTTTGTCTTCCGCCGGAATGGCCCATCCTCTCGGCCGTCTTATTCAGAAAGAGATTAGGTGCCTTTTCGACCCTTGACCTCGAGCAGGGCCCGTCTACAATAGCCAAGAACGCGACCTTTTAACGACGAACATTCCTTCCGAATTCCTTTTTGTATTTTTTTTTGCAAATGTTTTCCGCTTGTTTGTCGCCTGTATCTAATGACACTTTGTGTCCCTAGCACCTAAGTAGTTAACTGTAATGCCTTGCCATCAGATCTTTTTTGTTGTTACCTTATTTCTATTCATACTATCAAAGTCAAGCTAAAAGAAAAGAAAATCGTATAACCGTTATCTGAATGATGCAATAACACTTTGAAATCGTACTATACTTTTAAAGACTGCAAGAAAATAAGATTAACATTTTAAAAAATCATAAAATTACAGTCTAAATGTAACAAAACTTTTAGTGTAACATAAACTGTAAAAAGGAACATTGACAACAATAATTATTCCTCTAGTTCCTTTATAAATAATAAAACAACCAGGGGGGGACCACCTCCCGATTTTTCGTTGACATAATTTGGCTGTACAGAAGGAGGGCCTGGAGTTCTTCATTTTTGCTGGAACTTCGGCGACTCTATTATGATACTTAATTGGCCGATCCACAGAAGATAAAAAAGGCCTTGCCAATCTTGGCGAGTCAGGGTACTGGATATTCCGCTGAGGACCCATCATCATTCACGCTAATAAGTGCATTCTCATTAACTATAAACGATCATATTATATGTACAATTAAAAATTTGGGAGGCACCAGGTTTTCACTCCGGTTTCTCGCCCACAATCATTCAAAAAAATATAAAACTAACCTAAGTTGGTGGGTCCGTGCGGTAATGTAAATTCCGCCATAGACCTACCCACACATACACATATACATACAATATGTACAGATAAAATTTGGGGAGTCACTGATGTGATTTGTATTTGATATTACGCAACTACCTCTCCTCCTTTACTCTAACCCAATTTTACCCTAAAAAATATAGCTAAACTGGTGGGTTTGAGGGTACACTACAGGGTGTCCTTTTTACATGACCAGGTTGAATTTCTCTTGAACTAATGAAGCTATTAAAAAATTGAGATTTAATATTTTTTAGTCCAGTTTCAAATATTTACCTTTTTTTGTAGAAACAGGGCACCTCAGACCCAGTTCAACTTCAAAATTTCAAACATGACCCTATACATCCTGACACACATTTTAAATGTTAATGTTTACTTGAGTGAAGAAGCAAATTATTGGAATTAACAACGACACATACGAAACGCGTTTTTTCAAACTTTCTGTCGTGTTTTGACAATATAAAATCCGTTTGAACCATTGTTTTCAGCGTAAAAAGTCCATTAAAATGATATGTCTGGATATATAGAGTCTTATTTGAAATTCCGAAGTTGAACTGGGCCTATGGCAGTATGCATAAATTTTCTCCAAAAAGGTAAAAATTTGAAACTAGACTAAAATAAATTAAACACTTTTTTTTTGTCATTGGTTCAAGAAAAATTCAGCTGGGCCATCTACAAATGACACCCTGTATAATCCGACACAATCAACACACTCACTTTGTCAACCGATTACGCTAATATGTGCATTCATTCGGGACAATAAAATAACTAGCCTAGTTTGATGGTTCTGTGTGGTACACCACCAACCCAGCCATTCATTCATACATTCACGCTAATAAGTACATTCATTATAGATGAGAAAATACGTTTGTTAACTAAGGTACTACATTTTTGCATCCTTACTGTATGCTCTCAATTTGTTTTTAAATTTTGGCAATAGAAAATTTGAATTTCTGATTATCTGATGTCTTCAATTTTAAATTTATAGCTTGTAGATGTGATATTTCAGGGTGTGGTATACTGCGCCCCTTGAGAGCTATTGTATCCCCCGTGCTCTGCCTAAAGCACATCGGTGAGTCCTATTTCATCAAGAAACTTGATTAATAGGCCCGGTTTTAATGGTTGAAGCTCTTCTATGGTCACATTGTACATCCCAAAATACTTCCTCCTGCGGGCTAATGTAGCTCCGCAGTTTGTTAGTAGTGTGTTGGTGTCTCTTCTGCTTCATTGCAGAATCTACATGTGCCATCTTGGATTATTCCAATTTTCTTTAGATGTCCATTTAATCTACAGTGTCCTGTCAGGATTCCTTTCTTGCCAAAATTGGTTAGAAGATTCTTGGATTGTCTTTGTCCAATAAGTGAATTCCAAAGTTCACTCATTTTCTTTTTGTCCTTCTGTCTGAGATATTCGTTAATAGTGTGGATTCCTTGCCACAGAAGGGTTCGGGTCCTATCAGCGGTGTAGCAGCCCCTTTCCTTGCAAGGGTGTCCGCTTTCTCGTTGCCTTCTACTCCCATGTGTCCTGGGACCCAGCAGAGGCTGACTTTATTCTGCATACCTAATATATTCAGTTTGGTTTTGCAGTTCAGCACCATCCTTGAACTAATGGTACTTGAGCTTAGTGCTTTGATGGCTGCTTGGCTATCTGACATGATAGCTATATTCTTGTTTTTGTATCCTCTATTTAGATTGAATTGGATACATCTTTCAATTGCGTGAATCTCAGCTTGGAAGATACTGGTGTGTTTTCCCATGGGTTCTGAGTATTTGGTGCCGGGTCCAAATACTCCTGCTCCTGTATCTTCTTGTGTTCTAGATCCATCTGTGTACCAAAGGATGGTGCCATTTTTAAATGAGTTATTTCCCTTTCCTTCCCATACCTTTTTGGTGCTCAGATGTATTCGGAATTTTTGGTTAAATTCAAACCTCCTGTTCATGTCATCTCTTGGAGCCATGAGTGATGGATGGTTTTCCACAGTTTGTTTCTGTCTCTCCATTTCAGTTTTATTCCTGTTGGAGGTTTCTCTCTAATGAAGTTGATTATGGTTTTCTGTGCTGTCCTTTCTACCATGTGATGTAGGGGGATTAGTCACAATATATTTTCAATGCTAATTGTAGGACATGTTCTCATGCTCCCGTTATGCAGATGCATGCAAGTCTCTGTATTTTTGTGAGTTCTTTCCAAATTTATACCTTATCTTGATATTATTTTATATAAGCAACTAACATTAACTATTTATTATACAAAATTACAGAAAATACAGTATAAATGAGGGTGTTATTACACGTTTATAACTAATTAATTGCTCCTGTAATAAGAAAAAAAACCAACGACGTTTATGGTAAGATTCAATAAATGGCAAATAATGACGAAAAGGCCCCTAAAGGTGGTGCTACCGAGCCCGAAAATATCAAATTCACCCTAGAAACAAACAAAGCCTTCTGCAATATTCTGGGCTGGTGGCAATTAGCAACAAAGTTTGTTCGTATGGGTCAAAAAGAGTTGAAATGTCAAATAAGAGATCAAAGGATTTCCACAGACCAACTGTTGATATTGTATGGCAGTTTGTCTGTGTAGTTTGTCGGAAAAAAGTCAGCCAGTTCGTCATTATGCATCCAGACAAGGCGTTTGAGAGTTTCGTTCGGAACAATCAGAGCGGATTTATTAGGTTTAACGCACTGAATAGAAAGAGAGTTTTGTTTCAACAAGGCGACCTCCGCCCTCGACTCCCTCTTTACCAAACAAAGCTTTTAGTACGGGAAAATCGGGCTTACTACAAAACCTCGCCGACGTACACCACGTTGAACCTCTTTTCTTCAAGTTAACATATATTCTTGCAAAATAAACCCTCAATTGTTGAACAGAAACACGATTTTCTAGTACACATAGAACTTCTTTTTCTCCTTATCACTTTTACCCTTTACAATCAATACTCTGAATTGTTCAAAAAGAAATTTTTAGCACCATCCAATTGTTTGTAGCTGAAATGTTATACAATGACATTTATCAGAGAAAATCTCCTTCTTTAAGTCTATTACAGCGGAATAAACAGAACGGCTGGTACAGGCCGGTACACAGCTATGTGAGTTAATTAAGAAAAGTTTCTAACATGTTATGCATCAGTTAAAATTCCCAAGAGCCTTTTGTGAAGTTTAAAGATTTTATTTTTATCCCTGTTAAGTAGAATAATATCAGCGAAGAAGAGCTAACAAAACAGGGTTAATTTGCGAGAGATACATTGTGCCGGAGCAAGGTAAAAAGTCAGGTACTTGAATTTGCTCTGTGTTTATCACCATCATTATCATGTACCAATCAAATCATTGATTACCTATTGTCACTATTCTAATAGTGATAAGTTGAACCCTGCAGTTCGGTCATCTCAGTTTTCTACCTAGCCTTGCTGCTCAATGGTGAATGCATGTTACGTATGTTGAAAATCGTCTGCTAGGACCAAGTAGACAAAGAAGACTAGGATAATTCATAACAACCAAGCTACAAGTACATATACATTGGAAAAAACATTAAACCGAATCCTCTAGTAAAACCCTAACCATACCTAAAAGATCAATGTTTGCAGTAAAAAATCTATGTTTAACAATCAATATATACGCCGACTTAAAACATCGAGATTTGTGCTAAAAAAACGATGTTACATAATTTATCAGCAGAAAACGTTTTGCAAGAACATCAATACTATTATAAAAAACATTGATCTTTGTGCTAGTATCGATTTAAAAAAAACATTAGGCCAAAACTTCGAGCAATAACACGATTCATCAGTAAAAACGAAAATGTAAATAAGTAAATGTTGTAGAGTAATTATGGCCAAGTAATTGCAAAAAATAATGCATATTTCATGGGGAGGGGGATTGAAAATTTCTTTTCCAAGCTTAAAAGTCTTCTGTAATTTATATTACCACTTTTAAAATGTTGTTACCGGTCACGATAGTAAACACAATTGTTTGTCTTACAGTTAGAATTTTTTTAAAAATTTATTTGTTACCTATACACGATAGTATACTATAAAATATGTACCCATGATATATGCTACATATATCACAACACTAGCACTAATGAAAGCACTACACCGGTAGAACACATGCTTTGAGGGGCAGCCATTGCTGGCACTCAGTGTGCATGATTAAGGGTCAAGGAGGTCCCGAGGCCATCGTCGGTTGAGGCGACGTGCCGGGTTGCCAGGATGGGAATGAATGGAGAGGGCACGAGCAGTATGGTTAGGATGGTTCGAAAGGTTGGTGTGGAAGGTTTGCAATCTGGACCGACTCAGTTCGTTGACAAAAGGAATGTTGAGGTCTTTGTGGAGAGTGAGGTTAGTGACATAATAATGTGCTTTGACAATTTGTCTAAGGATTTTCGTTGACTTGTGTGGGGATACCACGTCAGTCTGCTGTCGAGATATAGTCCCAGGTATTTGACTTGAGTGGAAACTAGTATCTCTTTGTTGTTGATGAACAATGGAGGGCAAGACTGCTTTTTCAGCAGAAAAGTACAATGAGTGCATTTTTCTTCGTTCAGTCTTGTCCTCTATTTTTTACACCAGTCTTCGATGAGCTCAAGGTGTTCCTGGATGTTGGAGGTAGCTTGGACAGGATTCTAATTAGAGAAAAGGATTGCGGCGTCGTCCGCGTAGGTGGTGATAATACTGTCAGGATGTATTGGTAGGTCAGCAGTATAAATGATATGTAGGACAGGACCAAGGATACTACCTTGCAGTACACCGGCCTGTGTCTCTTTGACTTCCGAGAATTCATTGCCGCGCCTCACTCTGAAACAGCGATCAGTTACGTAGGATTTCAATAAAAGGTAATAATGAGAGGGAAGGAAGCGCTTAAGTTTAAAAAGTATGCCTTGTTGCCAGACCCTAAACCCAGAAATAAGCATACACAATTTTATTCAAATTTTGAAGAACGTAAAAAAATGTGAAGGGATTCTCTCATTTTAATAAGATCGGCCTTGTCTGCCCTGAAGATCTCTTCGTTGTTCGCGTTGAAACTTTTTTTTTAAACGTATAGTAAAACCTTTAGCATCTTTTCTCTCTTTTTCCTCTTTAACGAAATGTCAACATTGACAATTAGTCACGCAGAGAGATTAAACGTTTTTTGTCCTTATTTCACAAAGGTTTATTAGTTTTACCGTGAAAGTCTTGTTGAAACAATTCAAAAAATTTACACTCCAAACATTGTTTTATGGATTTTATTTGGTTTGTATTTCTAATATACGTGTAAAACCATTGTATCGTGTTAAATGTGTTATACTATTATTATGAGATTTTTATATGCTAAATATGCTAACGTGTTCAGGAAGGAAGGACCTTCTTAGGGGTAAGGCCTAAAAGAGGCGGCCTTATAATATCTTCTGTACCTGTCTATTGTGCTCCTCTGTCTCACTGCCCTGCAAGCGGCGTTTCCTTTCCTAGTTGCAAGAATCTACACTACACAGAACCTCACAAAACCATAAAACGAGTTCTACGGTCTCATCTTTTTCCTGTCAGTATCTGCACGGTTTCTTCTGTCTGCCATATCCTGCCTTCTTAGGCAGCAGTGTTCTTTCAGTAGTCCAACTAGAATCCTGGTTCTTTTGCTGTTACCCTCCAATTTCTTCTGTAAGTCTTGCGGATGGCAAGCTCTATCTCTCTCAATCTCTTGCCTCATGCCTGGGTTTCAGGTTTTGGACTCATTAAGTATCCATTTTTATTTATCTTTTTGTTCCTGACAAGATGCTAGGCGACAGGGCCTAGAGAATTCATATTGGTCATTCTTTTAGTCAACATATTCACTTTCTCGTTGCCTCTATAAATTTAGGTTCTTTATAAGTTTTTGTTTTTTCTCGAGATTTTTTTTTTTTAATTCCAAAGATAAGAAAAAAAGCAGAGTTGCTATACCATTTGTTCTTTCTGTAATCATTTCATAAAATTGATTTTTTCCTGGTTTGGCCAATTTTTAGATTATCTTTAATCTGACCTGTTTTTAGTTTTTATGTTTTTTCTCGAAATTTTTTTTAAATTCCAAAGATAAGGAAAAAAGCAGAGTTGCTATATCATTTGTGCTTTGCTTGTAATCATTTCATAAAATTGATTTTTTCCTGGTTTGGCCAATTTTTAGATTATCTTTAATCTAACCTGTTTTTAGTTTTTATGTTTTTTCTCGAGATTTTTTTTTAAATTCCACCAAAGGTAAGGAAAAAAGCAGAGTTGCTATATAATATGAGCTTTGCTTGTAATAATTTCATAAAATTGATTTTTTCCTGGTTTGACCAATTTTTAGATTATCTTTAATCTAACCTGTTTTTAGTTTTTATGTTTTTTCTCGAGATTTTTTTTAAATTCCAAAGATAAGGAAAAAAGCAGAGTTGCTATATGATTTGGGCAATGTTTGGAATCATTTCATAAAATTGATTTTGTTCCTGTGACAAAAAGCTAAGCAGCTGTAGAGTTCGGGGCCTAGAAAATCCATATTGGCTCAATTTTGAGTAAACATAGTCAGTTTCTCGTTGTCACTGTAATTTTAGGTTCTTTATAAGTTTTTATGTTTTTTCTCGAGATTTTTTATTAAATTCAAAAGATAAGGAAAAAGCGAGTTGCTATATCATTTGTGCTTGATTTGATTGATGAAATTGATTTTGTTCCTGATTTAACCAATTTTTAGATTATCTTTAATCTCACCTGTGTCGGCAAATTTTTTGTTGACACTTCAATTATAAAAAATTAACACGTGGTGATTGAAACGTATTCTATTGAAATAGCACTCGTACGTCTCAAAAACGCTCGTGTTTGACAATGTTAATTTACAGCTTGCATAAATACCCATATAGTTAATATTTTAATTGCTCCTATTTTCTGTTCTAAATGGGAATAATTAATGAATTTTAAAATAAATTTGCATGTCGTTAAAGCCATTGATAACTAGTTTTTACACCGTAATGAAAGTTGACGCATTCACATTCATTTATACGTTGAGGATCTGGTTCTGAGGGGCGTGGGCAGGAGCCAACGCGTCCATGCCAACTTCGATACCCCATTTGGAAAGGGTAAACCGTCATTAAATTAAATTTGAGTTTTGCAGGTCGGAAATTGGGCCCATTTGAACATTTAACCGGCCCGATTTGGCGAGAACAAGCCGGTGACATTTATGAAAGCCTGGTTAACCGTTGAGTGACCGGCCCCCCCGGAGACCGGAGAATGACAAATGCCCATAGACGAGAGACCTGTTACGCCCAGCTGCTATTCACGTTTACTAAACTTGAGATTAATTCAAGTGATAAAACCACCTAATACTTAAAAACGGCTCCGAAGATTAAATAAATCGATTGTGTTGCTAAATATTTAAAATTACATTACATACAGTTTTCTTAAATTGGTACATAAAACTAAAGAGAAATTATAATATAAAATAATTAAAATATTATAATTACAATAATAACAATTAACTGAAACGCTCTGGATGACAAATCCACAGGTATGATAATTCTCTTCCGGGAGTTTTTAAAGGAAGAGGAACAAGTAGCACAGTAGCAATAAACAAAGCACTCCTGCCAGATAAACAAGAACGAGAGCTAAGTTAATGGTGAGATGACTATCAGCCAACCGAGTACACTATCTCTATATTTATAAGGTCGGACCTGAGGTTGTTTTACTGCCTTTTCTGCCCGCATTGTCACCGCCGGTTCTTAAATATTATTTCATCCGGGGATTTTATTGAGACCCGTTGAGATACGGCGCCACTTGGATTCTGATATGTAAATTTAATTTGTAAGCCGTCTGATTTTACGACTTGTTTAAGCGGCACGAGCCCCTTTCCTCCCAAATCCGTGCAGGGCCGGGATCAGCGGTGAACTGACTTAATTTAGAATTTCCAAGCCAATATTTACGGGTGAGAAATAAGTTATTTGACGCGCTAACGGCTTTCAACTTTAAAACTGGGATAAATTAAACAAGGAATAATTCAGTAAACTTCTGTCCCCTGATTTAAAAGACTAGGCAGATCATAGATAATCTATTTTGTATCTCCTACAAAACACTATCATAAATAAGCATGCTAATACTACAATACTGCAAATAAAAAAATACTGCGACAAAGTCCAAATAACTTTGCAATGGCTTTAAATGTTGCTAAATTTAAACAACTGTGAAGGACGAAACGGCTAATACTACGCGTTGCTACACCCTTGCAACTGCAAAAATTGGCAACGCTGCTGCATCTGTAAAGGTCAGTCGCACTTCAATAATTGTAAAAGTTGCGTCACCAATAGAACTGTAAATATGTTATGAGGTCAAAATTTAAATGCATCAACGTTGATGCAGCTGTAAAGGACCGGCGGCATTGCTATAACTATTAATATTGCTAAATTACTACTTCTGTAAAGGCCGACGGCACTTCAACAATTGTAAAGGTTGCGTCACTTATAGAACTTTAATTATTGTTACGGGCATTGCTATAACTATAAATAAGGCTAAATTACTACAACTGTAAAGGCCGTCGACATTGCTACATATTCCAATTTTGCTACACCTCTGTAAAGATTGCCGACTATTTCTGTAAAGGCCGATGGCACTTCAACAATTATAAAGGTTGCGTCACTTATATTACTTTAAATATATTCACTAGTTTCGTGGTCCGCTTTTTTCAAATGTCGTGTAATCAATTTGATTCTCGGCGACAAATGGCTTGAAAAATGGCAAACAGGAGGGACAATTCAAAGGTGTGGTTGAGATGGGAAGTTGGTGTCCGAGTGGAGCACACCACTCGTTCACTCCTTAAATCCCCTCTTTCCTATTGACATACCAAACACTCAATTAGGGTGATGGGACGTAGATGCTTAGGGTCGATGTTATTGTCTTGAAGGTACGTTAGTGTTTTTTTTGTATTTTTTTTGGAGGATAAAATTTATTTATCTCTCTATTAGTTTAATATTTAAAATTAATGAAAGACCCTGAGCCAAAACTAGTTGCACTAAAGAAAGAAATTTATTAAGAACACTTCATCTTTTACTCCTCTACCTTTTTCACGACCAGCCATCCATCATTAGTTGTTCTTCGAGGAAGAAAAGAAGTAAGAAAAAATAAAACTTAAAATATTTTTTATCGCTTTAAAATTTTGTAGATGCGTAAAAACTGTTGTTNTATTGGCTCAATTTTGAGTAAACATAGTCAGTTTCTCGTTGTCACTGTAATTTTAGGTTCTTTATAAGTTTTTATGTTTTTTCTCGAGATTTTTTATTAAATTCAAAAGATAAGGAAAAAGCGAGTTGCTATATCATTTGTGCTTGATTTGATTGATGAAATTGATTTTGTTCCTGATTTAACCAATTTTTAGATTATCTTTAATCTCACCTGTGTCGGCAAATTTTTTGTTGACACTTCAATTATAAAAAATTAACACGTGGTGATTGAAACGTATTCTATTGAAATAGCACTCGTACGTCTCAAAAACGCTCGTGTTTGACAATGTTAATTTACAGCTTGCATAAATACCCATATAGTTAATATTTTAATTGCTCCTATTTTCTGTTCTAAATGGGAATAATTAATGAATTTTAAAATAAATTTGCATGTCGTTAAAGCCATTGATAACTAGTTTTTACACCGTAATGAAAGTTGACGCATTCACATTCATTTATACGTTGAGGATCTGGTTCTGAGGGGCGTGGGCAGGAGCCAACGCGTCCATGCCAACTTCGATACCCCATTTGGAAAGGGTAAACCGTCATTAAATTAAATTTGAGTTTTGCAGGTCGGAAATTGGGCCCATTTGAACATTTAACCGGCCCGATTTGGCGAGAACAAGCCGGTGACATTTATGAAAGCCTGGTTAACCGTTGAGTGACCGGCCCCCCCGGAGACCGGAGAATGACAAATGCCCATAGACGAGAGACCTGTTACGCCCAGCTGCTATTCACGTTTACTAAACTTGAGATTAATTCAAGTGATAAAACCACCTAATACTTAAAAACGGCTCCGAAGATTAAATAAATCGATTGTGTTGCTAAATATTTAAAATTACATTACATACAGTTTTCTTAAATTGGTACATAAAACTAAAGAGAAATTATAATATAAAATAATTAAAATATTATAATTACAATAATAACAATTAACTGAAACGCTCTGGATGACAAATCCACAGGTATGATAATTCTCTTCCGGGAGTTTTTAAAGGAAGAGGAACAAGTAGCACAGTAGCAATAAACAAAGCACTCCTGCCAGATAAACAAGAACGAGAGCTAAGTTAATGGTGAGATGACTATCAGCCAACCGAGTACACTATCTCTATATTTATAAGGTCGGACCTGAGGTTGTTTTACTGCCTTTTCTGCCCGCATTGTCACCGCCGGTTCTTAAATATTATTTCATCCGGGGATTTTATTGAGACCCGTTGAGATACGGCGCCACTTGGATTCTGATATGTAAATTTAATTTGTAAGCCGTCTGATTTTACGACTTGTTTAAGCGGCACGAGCCCCTTTCCTCCCAAATCCGTGCAGGGCCGGGATCAGCGGTGAACTGACTTAATTTAGAATTTCCAAGCCAATATTTACGGGTGAGAAATAAGTTATTTGACGCGCTAACGGCTTTCAACTTTAAAACTGGGATAAATTAAACAAGGAATAATTCAGTAAACTTCTGTCCCCTGATTTAAAAGACTAGGCAGATCATAGATAATCTATTTTGTATCTCCTACAAAACACTATCATAAATAAGCATGCTAATACTACAATACTGCAAATAAAAAAATACTGCGACAAAGTCCAAATAACTTTGCAATGGCTTTAAATGTTGCTAAATTTAAACAACTGTGAAGGACGAAACGGCTAATACTACGCGTTGCTACACCCTTGCAACTGCAAAAATTGGCAACGCTGCTGCATCTGTAAAGGTCAGTCGCACTTCAATAATTGTAAAAGTTGCGTCACCAATAGAACTGTAAATATGTTATGAGGTCAAAATTTAAATGCATCAACGTTGATGCAGCTGTAAAGGACCGGCGGCATTGCTATAACTATTAATATTGCTAAATTACTACTTCTGTAAAGGCCGACGGCACTTCAACAATTGTAAAGGTTGCGTCACTTATAGAACTTTAATTATAGTTACGGGCATTACTATAACTATAAATAATGCTAAATTACTACAACTGTAAAGGCCGTCGACACTGCGACATCTACAAATGTTGTTACACCTTTGCAACTTTAAAGACTGCCGACTACTTCTGTAAAGGCCAACGGCACATCAACAGTGGTAAAAATGGCGAAATATTTCTTTTATGTCAGATGTTTATATTTGGCAGCATTGATACAACTGTGAAGGACCTGCGAAATACAACTTTACTGTAAAATTGCCAAAGTTATAAAGGTCTGAGACACTATCAAATTTAAAAAGTTACTACACTTTTGCAACTGTAAAGGTCGGTGACATATCGCCAACCGCAAAGAGTGGCGATATTTCTAAAATTTTCTATATGCCTAAAAGTTCAGAGCTGTATACTCATAACATTCATACAAATGTAAAGGCAGGGCATTATTACTACAACTTTCAATTTTGCTACAACTCTGTAAAGGTGTACAACACTGGGAAAACTTTAAATGTTGCTACACCTCTGTAACTGCGAAAGAAGCTGCTCCATCTGTAAGGGTTTACACAGTTTACTCGTTTACAATTCAACACGGGTAGATCGGGATAAAGTAGTTCTGTATACCTTGGGGTTATTAATATTTTTCTTGTTTTCGTCCCACCTGCATCTCTTCTTGATTTAATTTCTTCTTAATGATTCTCTTTATTTTTCATTTATATTATTGTGCAAACCAGACCTTTCTCGCCCTTTTCTTTATACTGTACTCACTATCATAAATGGTTTATCAAGATACTTACAATATTCATATTTTCTATCGGTTTGTATGACTGAAAATAAACTACTGTAAGCATTCCTGTTTAGTATAAAACGTACAGACAGATTTTATGTTCATCACACTTTAGGCCTATTTCATAGAACATTAGAAAACAGTTAAGCAATCAGAAAATGGCATGACTATAAATAAAACAATATTCTGTTGTCCTCGGTTATGTAAAGTCGGTACAACCACTCAGACATGAAGTATCCCAGCCGATGTATTATTAAAGCTCCGTCGACTTCCATATATCATCGTGCCTAAGCTTTCTCGCCAGATTCGGCGAGAAGCTTATTTCACACCTGACGGACCCTTTTTAGTTTGTTTAACCATAGGTTTTTATTAACTTTATTTAATAATACTGAAAGTCTTTTTTCGTGGAGAAAGGGAAAAATATTTTTGAAACTGGTAAATATTTTTCGTTATTCTTGACTGTTCCGTGTGGCTTTGTCCCTGGGTATTTATTTTTGTAAGGTTTATTGACAATGCTTTACGTACTGAACACAACCACTTCCTACAGTTGAATCAACAGGTGAAATATTTCTATTCGGCATATTAAAAATTAAAAATGTCATTCCTCTCTTAGGAAGCAGTTATATATTAAGATTCCACTCTAACTCCACCAATCTACATTTTCTTACCTTGGAGTTTGCTTTTAGGCAAATGAGGATTATATTTGCTTTCTTTGTTTGCTTTCATTTTAAAGTTTTATTCAATCAACTTTCCAGAAATGTAAGCTTCGTTGGTGAATTGAAAGCTAATAATACCTTCCTTAATAATATTTGCTCCTCTTTTGCCAACTAAACTGGTATTTGAAACTTTCCAATGTACATCGCCAATTATTTTGTAGGAAGCTCGATTTTAGTCGGCCTTCCGGCGCTTTGTTTTAAAACTTAGCACAGAAGGAAAAAAATTTATCCTTTTTAAAAAGATAGTTCCTACTCACAGTAAGTTGTTTTGTAACGATCCGGATTTCGAGCCTTTTAGCTCATCACCAGGTTGAAGGACTTCTACTCTACAACCTGATGATGAGCTAAAAGGCTCGAAATCCGGATCGTTGCAAAACAACTTACTGTGAGGAGGAACTATCTTTTTAAAAAGGATTGAACACCACACTCACTCCATGATTTATCATTTCTATTAAAAAATTTATATTGTCCCATCCCTCTCAGAAGTAATACATTGAAACAAGCTAACATTTCAATAGAAGTATTTGCAAATAAACATAATTAATGAAAAGATAATTAATAGCACGTCTACAAAGTACAATTTGAAAGTTGGACTTCGCCCAAAGAAAAATTATATTATTTTATTAAGTTATACAGTATTTTCATATTACATTCTTTTCCAACTTAATTACAAGTTAATAACGAATTCCAATTAATTATTCTTTTTGTCTAAGGTTTTGGTTGAGATGAAAAAATTAGGGTCACGAGGAGGATTCGAACCCACGACCTTCGGCTCAATAGCTGCTCTAACCAGTTAATGACTTCAGGTCACGATAGCAGAAGTGGTTAGTGCAGCGGCGTATTGAGCTGAAGGTCTTGGGTTCGAATCTCGCTCATGACACTAATTTTCATATCAACCAAAACCTTAAATAAAAAGAATAATTAATTGGAATCATTAATTTGGTCAATTAAGCAAATATGGATTAATAACGAATCTTTCTCAGAAGAAAGATTCGTGGGCACTTGGCATATTTAACCTATACGTAAGTAAACGTCGTCTACAATGCAAAAATTGTAAAGGTAAAGTAAATCTGTGAAGAATTACTAAGAACCTTCGTAGTGATAACTATGTCAAGTTTTACCGTTGTTTCTGTAAGGTACACATTTAAATTTACTGCAAATTCGCCAACCTGTACAGTTGTAACAATGTTGTCGTCATTTATGATTGTGGAAGTGCTGCAAACTGTACAGTTACAGCAATATCTCCATCGTTTTCAATTATAGCAATGATGCCAACATTTATAATTGTAGAAGTGTCGCCAAACCAAGTTGTAGCAGTATCGCGAAGCTTTACAGATGTGGCAAAGTAAGCAGTAAGGCAAAGCATTTACATATTTACTTCAATGTTGTTAAGTTTTACAATTGTAGAAATATAGCCAACATTTGCAATTATAGCAAAGTTTCTAACCTTTATAGTTATGTTTTGCCAACATTTGCAATTGTAATGTAGTTGTAAACCTTTAATGTTTGTACCAAAGTTGCCTACATTTACAGTTGTAGTATAGTTTCAAATCTTTAATGTTTGTACCAAGGTTACCAACATTTACAATTGTAACCAAGTTGCAAACGATGTTTTCTTATATTTCGACCTCAACAGTTTAACTTACGATTTTTCCTTCTCGAAGGTCGGATAATAGGTCATCTCAAAAAAACAACAACCAGTTTTTCTTTCAATCCACGTTTCGGATTTATTTTAATCCTTCCTCAGGTGAGTTAACGGAGTGGTTAAAACAGTGGTCGTCAGTTTCAAAATATTAAAACGTTCGTTCGGAGTCTGAAATACTTAAATATGTACCACTATGGCTCTTTTTTTAAATAAACTGTTACAAAATATTAATGACTGACGATCACTGTTTTAGCCACTGCGTTAACTCAGCTGAGGAAGGATTAAAATAAATCCGAAACGTTGTGGATTGAAAGAAAAACTGGGTGTTATTTTTTTGAGATGACCAACTATCCCATTTTCGAGAAGGAAAAATAATAAGTTAAAGTTGCAAGCCTTTAGAGTTGTTGTTGTGAGGCAAACATTTACAGCTGGCGGTTCAGCAATATTTGTATTTGTAGTAGTAATGCAAACCTTTACATTTGAAGCAATTTTGCTATCATTTATACTTCTATAAGGGTCGCCAAACTTTTAAGTTGTAG
Organism: Cimex lectularius; assembly: GCF_000648675.2. NCBI lineage: Eukaryota > Metazoa > Arthropoda > Insecta > Hemiptera > Cimicidae > Cimex > Cimex lectularius. The sequence continues at coordinate 1,186,437 of NW_019392683.1, forward strand.
CAATTTCGACAACTATGGCCGTTATAGCAGTTCGCCAATCTTTACAGTTGTAGCAGTGTCGCAAACCTTCGCAGTTGTATCAATGTCACCAATATATATTCGCAGCTTAAAAATTCGCAAGACAACGCCGCGCAAGAGGATAATTATTATGTTTCCACGTGACAGACAGTAACAATCTCGACCGCCAAAAAAAAGTTATATAATCGGGGAAAACATATCTTTGTGGAAGATACCATTTTTGTATCTGTGTTCTTTTCCAAATGAAACTAAAAAGGAGATTAAGAGCAAGATGTTAAAAGCTTTAATAAAGTTACATGAAAACCCACAATCGAGACTAAACACTGCTTAATTTTAGTTTCTCTCTCCGGTAGTCGAACTGGACTTTTTCTACTTCGCACAAACCGTAAAGAAATATGAAAGGGATGCGCCGACAAGATCAAAATGGAACGATGGATAAAAAGTACATTGATGTGGAACTCGATCTACGAAAATGAGAAATAAGGACACCATATAAAACGTATGACACTAAGTACATAGTAATGACAAAACACTACTAGCCTTAAAAATATAGCAGATGTCGGTCAAAATCTTATTTCAATAACATTAAAAAGAAAGTTATTCAGATATCGTGAGATGCGGTCGGGTGTGATGTAGGTTTCAGAAAAACATTTTCTTTATCGTGCCAACGTTTCGATCTTTTATTGAGATCATCTTCAGGGCCTGGGATTTACAAACAATGTTTACATTTAACAATTACATTTAGGATTTGGAAAAGTGAATTTATACAATGCAAAATATATTTTATATATTCAATCAATGTTGTAATAATTCAATGTTTGTAAATCCCAGGCCCTGAAGTTGATGTCAATAAAGATCGAAACGTTGGCACGATAAAGAAAATGTTTTTCTGAAACCTACATCACCACACATTAAAATATTTTTTATCGTGAAAAGTGAATTTATACAATGCAAAATATAGTTTATATTCAAACAAAAAATTTCTACTCACTCAAAGTGTTTGTCTTCTGTTTTGAAAATGTTTTTCTGAAACCTACATCACACCCGACCGCATCTCACGATATCTGAGTAACTATCGATTAACGGTCACTAATCTCTACACATTAAAAAGAAAGCAGTTAAAAAATTCCATTGATCATTTATTCATCTACGAGGACCATGATCGCTGTTTATTATAAATCACAGCGAGAATAACCAATCGTGGATTATCGGCTGCAATTAAAGCTTCAATTTCCTTTGAGTTCTGAATATCCAGTTAAGATTCATCATTTGACAAAAGCGATAACAAGGGTCTACGTTTTTACCAAATTATATTTGAAATTTAAAAAAAAATATAGGTGATATCACACAGAAGGTTGTCAAGTTTTGCGTTTGATGGAACAGTGAAAGGTGAACCCACATTAACCTGGTTCCAAACTACAAGCCTATCGACTGAGAAAAAGATCAAAAAATCGTCGCACAAACGTTTACTCACTTGCAAATGTCGTTATTCATTATTAATCTGTATTTAAGGTTGAGATTAAAAAAGTCAGTGTCACGAGCGGGATTCGAACCCACCATCTTCGGCTAAATACGCCGCTGCTCTACCACTTGAACTATCGTGACTACTCGGACACTAAATTCCCATCTCAAACCCACCTTTTTGAATTTTCCCTCCTTTTTGCCATGGATCGAAGTCACGATAGCTCAAGTGGTGGAGCAGCGGCGTATTTAGCCGAAGGTCGTGTGTAGATGTAGATGTAGATATAATATTTCAGGGTATGGTATACTGCGCCCTTTAAGAGCTATTGTATCCCCTGTGCTCTGCCTAAAGCACATCGGTGAGTCCTATTTCATCAAGAAACTTGATTAATAGGCCCGGTTTTAATGGTTGAAGCTCTTCTATGATCACATTGTACATCCCAAAACACTTCCTCCTGTGGGCTAATGTAGCTCCGCAGTTTGTTAGTAAGTGTGTTGGTGTCTCTTCTGCTTCCTTGCAGAATCTACATGTGCCATCTTGGATTATTCCAATTTTCTTTAGATGTCCATTTAATCTACAGTGTCCTGTCAGGAATCCTGTTAGGATTCGCAGTCTGTTCCTGCTTCCTTTGACACATTCTGTGATTCCTTTCTTGCCAAAATTGGTTAGAAGATTCTTGGATTGTCTTTGTCCAATAAGTGAATTCCAAAGTTCACTCATTTTCTTTTTGTCCTTCTGTCTGAGATATTCGTTAATAGTGTGGATTCCTATGCCACAGAAGGGTTCGGGTCCTCTCAGCGGTGTAGCAGCCCCTTTCCTTGCAAGGGTGTCCGCTTTCTCGTTGCCTTCTACTCCCATGTGTCCTGGGACCCAGCAGAGGCTGACTTTATTCTGCATACCTAATAGATTCAGTTTGGTTTAGCAGTTCAGCACCATCCTTGAACTAATGGTATTTGAGCTTAGTGCTTTGATTGCTAATTGTAGGACATGTTCTCATTGCAGATGCATGCAAGTCTCTTTATTTTTGTGAGTTCTTTCCTTTTGGTTGTTTGTTCCGCTTTATCAGCCCAGGCTATAGCTCCGTATGTAAGTAAAGGTCTTACTATTATGATGTACATCCATAACAGGGTTTCTGGCCTACATCCCCAGTTTCTCCCTGCTATTCTTCTGCACACCATCAAAGCTCGTGTCGCCTTTGTGATAATGGAGCTGATATGTTTCTTGAATGTTAGTGTTTTATCTAGTTGATGCCCAGATATTTGACTTCATTTTTGATTTCTATCACAGTGTTGTTGAGTTCGATTTCTTTCATGTGATCTAGCCTGCACTTTTACACCATTCTTCTATGATTTTCAGTCCCTCTTGGATTATATCTCAGAGGGTTTCCTCGAATTTTCCCCTGGCTCTCAGGACTATGTCATCTGAGGTCGTGGGTTCGAATCCAGCTTGTGACACTGACTTTTTTTATCTCAACCAATACCTTAAATACAGATTAATTAATTGAAAGATATTATTTGGTCAAGCGGACCACGAAAACTAGTGAAGTTATTCGTTATGTCTACCTTACTGTTGAATAAACAATGCAAGCATACAATATGTGTCATAATACTGTTATGATTTGTGTTGAAATATAGAATAAAGTCTTCCGTTCGTTATTTCTTGACGGTTGGAGAACTAAAGTTCTTGATTTAAACGGGATCGGCGTGAATTGATCGTTTGTTATTTCATCCCAATAGAACTGACCCTTACTGGCAAAAATGACGGTCGTACAGGCTTGAGAAAAACCCGGATATTTTTTCCTCTTCTCTCCCTTGAAAAGTAATGATATGCGATAAAATACTGGGCCGGCCCTTTTTGTTTCAGGCGTGCGTGGGCCGGAGGCAGAAATGATGGGACACGGTTTTAAGGTGTGGGGGCTTTGGCCATAACCTGCCGCAATTTCATGAGTGCCCTCCACCCTCTGCAGACTTGTTTGCCAACTCATCTAAAACTTAGGCCTCTTCTTCATTTATTGTGGAGGGAAAGGAAAACTTTCTCGCCAAAAGGAAAACCTCCTCGATCCCCTCAAGACCTTTTACGACGTACGAAACATACATATTGGCAGATTCAATTGACACTTTTTTTTGTGTAGTAGGCCCATGGATTATCTCTATTTGCACGATTTATTTTACATACTCGGCAAAATACAACCTCAAACAATGCATTATTTCGTAATCCTTAAAAATCTGGCATCACAGATCGAGGTGATCTAGTGGTTGAATGGCGTCCAATTGTCTTTTCCAGGTATCAATAGTGAAAAGGTACCTAGATAGTTTGCCATTGAACTTATGAAACAACAATCTCTAGTTGACAAAGGGAAATGATCGCACTACAAACCAAGAAATAGACAAAACTTACTAGCACTGTCTAGGCCAGTAGGTTGGTCGTTTCTGATCATCCCAATGTCTTTACTCTCAGTTTTGGTCTGTCAAACACATCTTGATATTTCACCTTTAAAAACTGTTCTTTGTTTCAAACATATCAAAGTAATATGGATATTAAAAACATAGAAAAATCGATTATTAGGAAATCGTGAAATTCGGTCTGGTGTGAGTAGGTTTTAGAAAAACATTTTCTTTATCGTGCCAACGTTTCGACGTTTATTGAGATCATCTTCAGGGATCAAAGTGTTTGTTTTCCGTGTAGATGTATCATTCTTGTCTGTCATGTTTGGGCACTCTCAACCCGACACACAAGAATGACAGATCTACAAGGAAAACTTTGAGCCCTGAAGATGCGCTCAATAAAGATCGAAACGTTGGCACGATAAAGAAAATGTTTTCCTAAAACCTACGTCACACCAGACCGCATTTCTCGAGTTTCAAATAATCATTAACTAACGGTCACTAAACACCACACATAGGAAAATCGTTAGAACTGGCTAGCCGGTATAAAAACTGTTCCAATCTGTTTAAATTACTATTGTATAAGATATGCAAGGTGTCAACCATTAGTTTTCTCCGGCCATTATGGAGTCTGACAGGTCCGCATATATTCGCTCGTTTGATCTATGAGATTTCATATAATGTATTCATGAAAATACACCATTCTTGTATTTTTCATTGTTGTGTTCATTCTAAACTTTTCATTTGTTTTCAAACTTACAAAAGATCGACGAATATCAAAACCAATCAACTAAAAAAACTAATCACTTAATATGATACCGAAACTCAGATGACAGATCAAACCGTTGATATTAGGACTAGGATGAACAAACCAGACCTAACTACAGTCTTTTTGATGAGATGTGATGAAAATCGCTTGGATTTTGAATAAAGGGAATGGAAAAAAAGCTAAATTTAATAGCTGTGCTTTTTCCCCCTCTGTCTGCCTTAACCTGTCTTGCTATTCTTCAAATCTAACCAAAAACGCGTATTTGACGATTAACATTGTTTATTTAAGCCATGTCAAATTTAACCTGAAAAATTACAGTGGAGTCTATGATATTAAAATTGGAACGAAGGTAAAAAGAATAGACCAAAAATTTATGTGTTTTTGTTAATTCACACCTTTATTCTTATGTAAAATGTTATTTCCAAGATGTTTCATCTGTTCAAAACGTTTAATTATTTACGCCAATTTGTCTGTACAAATTGCCAGTTTATTAATTAGTTGTAGCCGAACAGCCGGGTCGTATTACACCAGTGGTGACAGCTGTTGGAAATCTGTGTCGGCCCTAAGAGTTAGTTCCTCTCCCACGCCCTCAAAGATCCCCAGTGGCAACTCACTAAACAATTTGCGGTTGTATCCATTCTACTATTTTGTGTAATTTGCGGCGGTTAAGGATTAGCATTGATGGTGACCGTTGGAGCACTAATATCCTTAAGTAAACTTCAACCAGACCGAAGATCAAATTTAACTTAGTGGTCAAGTTAAAAAAAAATTGATTTGGGGAGAAGACTTGGGCAGAGTTCAATGTTGCTTTTATCAAAATGAATTTACTAGATTAACCAATGATTTAGTCTTATTTCTATGTAGAGATAACGTCCTTCATCAATCTTTTTAAAGTATCCTACACCGTGGACGATCGGGGTCGGGGAATAATTTAAAAAAATTTACCGCCTCGAGGCTTTTATGGAATAGTATTGTTCGGGATGCCGTTAAGGGCCCGATTTTATTCGGAGCGATATTTTTCGTCATCATTGTCCGTGGGAATTACGTTGTTAAAATTCCGCCATACTCGCCCTCCTGAAATTATGCGGCTTCACCTTTTATTGAAGCTGCCCCCTCGTCAGATCTCAGACAAGACGGTTAATGGATTGGCACGATGGATGAAAATTTACTGCCGTTTTGAATTTAGTTTTGATTTTTTTTTAAATTAGTCAGGGTGTACCGACGTTGATCCCCTTTTCGTTTATGTAAGGAAGTGGCATCAATCACCTAGAACGTCAATGAAACACTTCGTAAATTCAAACGATCTTGTTTGGTTCTAGAAAGACATAACATACCTTAAAAATTCCGTTTTTCCAAAACAAATCAATCTTCTTCTCTAATATAATTAATGATCAACCATCACAACATACTCGTCGAACTTACAACATTTTCATAAGAACTATAAAACAGTAATTAATTGAATATGTTAACCATACGAACAGCTATTATTCATGTACGTGGATTCCAAGTAGGTCTTTGATCCAGTTATAGTCCAAGATATTGTACACTCTTTTCAATTAATTAATCTTTAATTAAGGTTTTGGTTGAGATAAAAAGTCAGTGTCACGAGCGGATTCTAGATGGGAAGTTGGTGTCCGAGTAGATCGAAGTCACGATAGCTCAAGTGGTAGAGCAGCGGCGTATTTAGCCGAAGGTCGTGGGTTCGAATCCCGCTCGTGACACTGACTTTTTATCTCAAACAAAGCCTTAATTAAAGATTAATTAATTGAAAAGAGCTTAGTTGGTCAATCGGATCACGAATCCTAATAGATATTGTACACTATTCACTGGATGAATTAGGATGCCGTATAAATAATTCTGGTGGGAGAGCTTTTCGATTAAGAGTGAAAACTATGTATTGGAAATTTTGTTAGTTTACCTCGATTCTCCATTGTCGAAGCTATGGATTTAGGTTATAAACATTGGATTTGAGATTGTGGATAAAAGTAAGAAGGTGAATGATTGTGGAGAGGTAGTGTAGGTAATAAGTGTAAATAAAAGAACACGTGAAGAAAAAAAGGACAGAAATAGGTTTAAGGTATAGACAGCTATACTGGTTGATAGGACGTGGCTCCAATCTTGCAATACAAAATAAAATATTATTATATAAAAAGTCATAAAGCCTATGTGGACATATGGTATTCAACTATGGCGTTGTACCAAACACAACAATATCAAAATCATACAAACACTCCAAAATAAAATCTTACGTAACATGGTCAATGCACCTTGGTACATAAGGAATAAGGACTTACATAGGGATCTTAAGATCCCTGAAGTCATGGCGGAAATACAAAGATTTGCCGCCAAACACCAGACTCGCCTCAGCCAGCACGAGAATGTGGAAGCGACCAAACTCTTACATAACCGAAACATAGTCAGAAGATTAAAAAGAACAAAGCCATATGAACTTGTGTAGGTAAAAGTGAATAGTGAATAGTGAAATGTAAATCTTATTGTACCAATGGGCTTATAAGAATGTAAACATTTATTTATTTATTCTATAATATTATTGTAAAATTAATGGTTGGTCTAATAAGACCAGTTTTAATAAATAAATTTAATTTAAAAAAATATATATATATAATTACTCAAACTACGCTCGAACATACTCGGTGGCCGAAATGGTTCGAGCTTTGGATCTATCACGCTGGCGGTTCTAGGTTCGAATACTGGCATAGCCCTTGGAATTTCAAGAAAATTAATTTTGAAAAAGTATTGTAAAGTAGTTTTCAACCACTCCTGACCTGGAATTACTTTCTTTTTTATTGTCGTCGAATGCGACTCTTTCTCACTTATGGTTTTGATTCATGATCAGTCCTGCGTGAGGTGGTTATTTTATACCGTAGTGAAAAATTGTGTATTTTATTGTTGGATAGAAAGAAAAAACGTCACCAAACTCTTACATTCGGAAAAAATTGAAACAAATGTAGTGAGTAACGCAAACCAAACGACTCCAAAAAAAATGCAGCATAAAGATTAGGAGCGTGATTGATTTTTCTGTAATTTGTTCAATGGATGCAGTGTATTTTTATCGTGTTTAACATTGCCTTCTTCTTCCGCTTGACGAAGCGTTTAGCCTGACTGATAACGTTGAAGGTTTCTCGTTGAAAACCGGCTCTAAAACACAAGCACCTCATTTCCTTTCGTCTCAAACCACCTCAAAGCACCACCGCACCGTAATAGCCGCTGTCGTCGAAAACACCGAAAGTCACTAAAATCCGAAGCGCTTTTCTCACGCTCGTGCTAACGCGGATTACCACTCAACGAGAAGTTCCGAAGCAAAAACATTTCAACGTCTCGTTTAACTCTGTCCCAATTATTTTATTGGGTAGCCACGGTTAACATTTTGCAAATAAGTGACAGGTCTATTTGAGAAGTATGAGTTCGGTTGAATGATCACAGCTTTAAACCTCAGCGGAGATTCCCGCTGACAAATATTTGCTTGTTAAATCTCATCTCTGAATTTGTTTTTGATAGGAAATCGGGCAAACAGGAATATACAAAGTAATCAGAGTTAATTAAGTGCGTCCTGCTTACTCTGTAATAAAACATCCTTTAATTCAAAGATAAAATACCTAATTTAATTTACAGTGTTTTACTAAATACCTTTTTATGATTTAACACAGTAAAAATTTAACTTAAAACATACGTTTATAAAATATTTTTAAATTTAAACTAACAAATCCCATAGTAGACTGCAAAATGCTGAATCGAGTCCGACATTTTCTCAGAAAGAGCTTAACACTGTACTAACAGGTTTCACACCTTTTATTAATGAATAGATTGATTAGAAAATTGTCTCGTTCTTTTCCATTGCTGCTCGTCCATTGTCGTTCAAGAGCCGAACTATTTGACCAAACGGACGACCGGCAATATAGCCGAACGCCGTCGTCCACTGTAGCCGATTTTCGTCAGTTCACGACACAGCCCAAATGGATGTAGAAGATTTGTTGCTGTTCGAAAATTCTTAGTTTACATACAAATGGAATGAAAGAACTAAACAAAAATATTGTAAGTTCCATTTCTAAAGCTATCCTTGGCCACAGCTTACGCTGGACATCTCTCCGATGATAGAGTGGGATCACGCATGTCCCAAGAGCCTGCTCCTCAACCGCTCTTATCAATTTTTCGCAATCCATCGAAATGAAAACGAAACGAAAAGCAAAGAACGGCGTTAAACAATGGTGAGCGCGTGATGTCACGTGGTTGACAGTTGAAGTAACCATTCGGCCGAATAGGACTGGAAAATCCAACTTTATTTGGATCGGAAAGTGTTTCGGCCGTACACCTCCCAACACGACCGAACGAATTGGTGCTAATGGACGCGTGCTCATACGATTCTCAGACGCATACATAGTTTCAGCAAAAGAAATCCTGTATTTAATTCAGAAAAGTTCATTGAAACAGCAAAATATATCCTCTCCTGCCATGTCCAAACCTGACTGTTTCCAACATTGCGTACAATACATTAGAGTTCGACCATTAATTTTTTTCAATTAATTAATCTTTATGTAAGGTATTGGTTGAGATAATAAAGTCAGTGTCACGAGCAGGATTCGAAAAATGGCAAAAAGGGAGTCATGTGGTCATATTTCTTCTCCTCTCGCATAAGAGCAGATTCTTGAATCATTTCTATGAACTCGTCCTTAGTTGTGACAGAAACGAAATAGACTTCATTTTTAAGGGTTTCTCGTTTGTGCAAGTCCATCGGAATTAAATCTTTGATTGGGCTGGCCGTATCACTCGACGAGGACTATTATCCTATCCATTCTGTAACACCTTTTCCATAATTGGATGACACCCATCCATTTGGAACCAACTCTGAAGATGGGTCTTCAAGAGAATATCATCCATGATATCCTTTATTTTGGTCCTGTGCCTTAAACCTCGATAGGCTTTTACAGGGGGTACCTTTCTTAATTATTGCACTTAACTGCGCAGAGTATTGATCTTTGAGAAATTAAGTACACGTGCTTAACGCTCCTTAATACAGGCAACATATCTGTAATTACTATATAATAAAAATGATATATACTTTATTGCAAAAAAAGTTATAAACCTGAAATAATATAAAATTTAAAGTAAATTTACGGCATGAGAGGTCGATTTATATATGAACTAAATTTTAGGTCGACACAGAAAAAAAATTAAATACATTCATTAGATTTCGTGGTCCGATAGACCAAATAGCATTTTTTTTCCTTATGATCTATGCATATTAACCATGGTGACGAATTCTTGTATGTCTGTTCATACATCGTGAAAAAAGGACCAGACGCGACGGTGGGAATCGAACCCACGACCGCGGCGTGCGAGTCTCTCATGCTAACCACTCGGCTACCGCGGTCCCCTAAAATAACATCTTTCAATTAATTAATTGAATTAATTGTAAGGTATTGGTTGATATACAAAGAGTCAGTGTCACGAGCGGGATTCGAACCCACGACCAATCGGACCACGAAATCTAATGGATTTAATAATGTAAATGAAGCATATCTTCACTAAAGCTCTCCGTGGCCATTTCATTTGTCGCCGAGAATCAAATAGGTTACACGACATTTGAAAAATGGCAAAAAGGAGCGAAAATTCGAAAGTTTGGGTTGAGATGGGAAGTTAGTGTCCGAGTGGATCGAAGTCACGATAGCTCAAGTGGTAGAGCAGCGGCGTATTTAGCCGAAGGTCGTGGGTTCGAATCCCGCTCGTGACACTGACTTTTTTATCTCAACCAATACCTTGCATATAAATTTATTAATTGAATTGTGTACAATTTTGATGCCATTGTGATGGTACTTCCCACTTGAAAGTTCGTTTAGTATTCAAAATCGATTCACAGATTGAGTGAATAGCCTTGTTATAATTTTAGGAGGATTTGATAAAGAGAGGAGAAGAGAAAATGTGTGTCCAGAGATACGGAAATAGGCCGATACGACATACAAAACCAATTAGCCTGACCACTGAACTAAATATTCATCACCTCACCGACTTAAGCAAAATGTCTGGCCAAAGCGATAAAATATATCTTTGAAGTTTTAGTTATCGAACACAAATATTTTTGTTAAAGAAACCGTAGCCAGAGACTCAACCTGGTAGCTGCTATAATAAATAACCTTTTCTAAAAATGCTTCCAACGAAACTACGATATATACTCACTGTATACTACAAACTTCCTATACACCCCTGTCCAAATCTCAACGGTAAATAAGTAATTTCAGGTTTTGGAGTTTTTTTTAAATTTTTGGACTTAAATCTGGTTTATGCCACGTGAAAGAACGTTAGATTTGCTGTAAGGAAACCTATTTACATCGCAGAATTGTTGAAAATATTCATTGAAAACATTCTACGAAAAATTTAGAAAAATAATGTTGAAATTTGGAATTTTTTAAATGTTGGATTGGTAACTGTTAATAACTAGAAACTCCTGAAGCTTTGCAAATTCCCTCAAAAGTTCTCCGTTCAATTAGCTTCCAGCAGTATGCCCACCTTTTTGGATTGCTCTTCTGGAAGGCCCAAAAATTTTGCATTTTGTTGAAAAAAAATGTCGATGATGTGGGCACGTTCAATTTTTGCAGGAAATCCGTTTGCCTCTTCAGTTTCGTGTTAGTTCTTTAATGTTCAATTCAATCAGTTTGCTTTACGTTATCAACTGACAACTTCCTCAGGTTGGTGATTTAAATTATGTCCTTGTTTCCTAATGCACATCTTGCTGATATTTATTTCATTTACGGTTACTACAACGGTAATGCTACTGCTGCAAGGGGAGAATACCAAGCTCGTTTTCCACATTAAGACGTTCTAGCAAATCGCACCTTCCAACCACTTCATCAGAGGCTGAGGGAAACTGATTCTTTCACTCGAAGAAAGGGGGTGCAAAATTTGGAACGAAATGACCACGAGCAGTGAGTTGATTTCTTCCTCATCTACGTCAATCACCCTCGTAAAACGGAAGGTATCCCAACTACTCCATTGTAAAACAGGTCTACTGGTTGGTAAACACGCACGTGTACTGGTTTCGGGATCACGATTAACAGAATGCAAAATATCCTCATGTACATCACTTCACTGATTGTCTTCCGTCTTTCTTCGAGTGGTGTTTTATTATATTTTATGCTCAATGTGTAAACAGAACAGAAAAGTATTCAGTTTATTGGCATGTTATTGCATTGTAAGATGTAATAATATATTCGTTCTTGCGTTCTGGATCCATCATTGTACCATCAGATGGTGTCGTTTTCAGCTGAATGGTCTTTCCTTTTTTTCCATTTCTGTTTTGGTAGTATTTTCTGTCCGGAAATTTGTTTGTATACAAACATCCTTTTCATTTCGTCCCTGGGGCCAAATGGTAGTCCTTTTTATGAATGAGAACAAAATCTATGAATAACTAAAAATGAGAAAAACTATATCATAGAACGTGTATAATGCTGATTTAGTTTTTTATTATCACTTTGTCTTTTAATATTTTGCAACACATTGCTTTGTAATATTTTGTCACAACGTAAGCAAAATTAAAAAGTAAAGAAATTCCGAACCAACAAGAGTGGTGGGCAAAGACCATATGACAATACTTTTTCAATATACGATTTTCAAATCCGACCGAAACAGCAGACCCCAACTTACTGTCTTACTATTATTCGGAGTGTGCCCCTCAACACGACACGCAAGAATGGCACAATTACGCAGAAAACAAACACTTTGAGCCCTGAAGATGATCTCAATAAAGATCGAAACGTTGGCACGATAAAGAAAATGTTTTTCTAAAGCCTACGTTACACCAGACCGCATCTCACGATTTCCGAATAAGCATAAACGCGAAATGTTATAAATTTAGCAATCACACTAATATATTAATATTTAGTGCTGATATTAATTTAAAATTTATATTTTATAAATAAAATATCGGTATATTATATTTTGTTAAAGACAAATAATTATTTTTAGCGAAAATAAAAGTTTATCGAACACACCAAAAGAAACAGCTCCGATATGAAAAATAATATTTAAATCAAGGTCACTAATCACCACACATTACTGTCTTACGTTTTATACTTACGTGCCTTACATATATTAATACTCAGCTAGTTTACGTATAGTGTTATTACATTAATAGGAGAATAGAATATAGTACCTAACTAAGGATCATTGTCCTTTCTCGTAATTTCTTCATTTTTCGGTGAATTTGACTGTTATTATAAATCAGTTTCAGCTTTAGGTCACACGATTGAATTTATAGCCTCAAAGGTAGTTTAAAAACGTTTTTATCCTGGATCTTTTATCTAAACTCTCCGTGTCTTCTTGTTCATTTGCAGCGTGGTCTGAAATGTTTTCCAATCTTCTTCATATTTTGGGGGCTCGTCATCGAGAGAGTTGTATTTCTCGTGCCGTGGACTCAAATAGATTCCAACTCTACAAGGAGTTGAATCATTCCCTAACTCCTTGCAATGTTTTTTCTGCTCCAGCAAATGATGTCCCGTTCTCTTTTTTCCGCTGGTGGTTTAAAATTCGAGGGGAGATGTTCCTGAATTTCAGGCCTTGGGTTGGGAGTACTCCTGCCGCTGCAGTGTGCTCTCTATGCAACTCAGGTGATCGTGAGGATGCATTTCATTTTCTCGCTAGATGCTCGGTCCTTAACGAATTGAGGTATCTGTATGTGGGTAAGGGTTTTCTGACGAGGGAAGAGCTCATAGCCCTTCTGAACGGCTCCGATTGCCGGGGTCTTGTTGATTTTGCTCGGAAAGCCTTTGTTTACAGATATGAATACATTGGAATGTAGGGAATTAATATTCTGTTCGTCTTATTTTTTTTTTTTTTTTTTTTTTTTGTTCTGTTTGTCTTAATACATACAATTTCTAGTTTGTGGGCTTCTAAATGCGAATTCTGTTGGCCTGTGGGGGACCCTTTGTAAGTTAGAATCCTTTTGATCTTTGAAGTGTCATTTTTATTATTTTCAAAGTTTATCGCAATTCAACCTTGTAATTTGAAAATCCTGTAAATAATTGTAACCTCTGAAGTTGATATTTTAAATTCTCCTTTTCTTATAATTATATAATTATGCATATTCTTGGGATAGTAATGCACTCCGAACTCTGGCTGACGGTTTTAATACCTTGCCATAATAATACTGTTTTTTATTTTTAACTGTAAATTTTTTTCATTTTGTAAATAAAGTATATCTATCTATCTTCTTGTTCAAATTAATCCGCCGGTTTAACGTACTGTCCTGTTCTGTCAGGATTTTACAGTCAGAGAGAATTTCTTATCTTTCCCAATATTCCATTCGACTAAAACCCACAATACTTCGGCTTTTTTCTGCTTCCTCGTGAGTTTTATTATGTATAGAAGAAAAGTCTTCTGGGCGGATTATCAGACGGTATATCCTTGTCCCGTGTTGATGAGATGTCTTTACCGAAAGATGCAGGTTGATTCTTGGAGGGAAAAATTTTGAAGCTTCTTCTACCTTACTACATAAACAGAGTATTTCTGTACTGGATATGATAAGAAAGTTCATTAACTGTATGCTCTTAGGTATCATGTTATGTGTTGTTTTTAGGGTGGGAATTTTTTTAATACGTTTTCTGACGTGTTTCTTTGTGTTTACAGGCAAAGCTGTGCCGTTTGTTGAGCTGACTGTAGCACACGCTTCCGTTCTCACGATCCTGGCGATCAGCTTCGAACGATACTACGCCATCTGCGAGCCCCTGCGAGCCGGCTATGTCTGCACCAAGACGAGAGCCATGCTGATCTGTCTGCTGGCATGGGCGTTCGCCGCCCTCTTCACAAGGTACACGCCAAGGGTCCGGTATCCAAGATTAGAGATAATCCGTGTGGATTTGTCATAACTCCGAGATGTTATTGAGGTTAAACGTACGGATATTTTTCAACGCAGAGAAGGTTAAGAAAATGATATTAACTGAATTGCTCGGTCCGGTTGGCAGTACAGGTCGCTGCTGCACTGTTAGGCCGGTTTATTGTTTATTTATTTACTAAAAATGAATTAAACATTTAAATATAATGTAGTTCGTAGTTTTGCTAATGTTAATTTCTTAAAAGTCTACCTTTTTTTTTTGATAGGGCTAGAAAAGAGGAATATTTCCAGCGTGAAAGTCGGTCCCAAAGCCCAACCAGAGCTAACCGTTTCTTCCCACGTCGCCTCCCACTAGGAGAGACATCATCAATATAAACCAAAATAAAGTGTCAATTAATTTCGTAAATATATTGCCGGTGTATATTGTTCCAGGTGGAATTAACGGTTCCCCGGTGTCATAATGTATTTGGACGGCAACCAACGCTCCCCGGCAGCCGCATAAATATTTCATAACGTCCGGTCGTAAATACTTAGGAGTGAATAGCCAGGGTCGATTTTGTAACTAAATGCTCCTCTTCAGGAGAGAAGTAATTTTAACTCCTACTTGCGGAAAATTGTTTCGCTTTTCGCCTTCGCCGCTTTGGCAGTCCCCGAGTACGTAAATCGCATCCGGTCTCGGCCGGCAGAGGATAGAAAAAAGGTACAATTTACGCAGGGGTCGATGAATAAAAAAAGAAAACACGCTGTGAATTTCTTGAAACCGTTTTTATTCTTTAACATTCGAGAAAATTTCCATTTATTAAAAAACTGATTATCGTAAGTTCTACTTTGTTGCGTAAAATTAAAATCTCTAGCATGCCCAGCTTTACATTATAGTTATAATACTATCAAATGGGGAAAAAAGAACTATCTAACAAGAATAGAATTTATATTGCTAATCTTAATAAATGTATACTGAAGAGTTCGCATTTTCTTGTTATAACCAGGCCTCGTAGTCGAGAGTAGTTCGACAAACAGATTAAGTCCTGTATAGTCTCAAGTCTACAAACAGTGCTTAAGACATTACTCCGCGAATTTTCCACTCCCTTCAAAATCTCCTATGAATATAAACGTCGATCGCGCGGATGCCGGCTTGGTTTTCCAGATCGGGGCAAATTTTCCAGGCTCGGAGGCAAAACGGCCCTCCAGGAAACAATGCAGGTCCCAATCTTCTATTTTATCGGGATTTGGCCCGGTTCCAGTCCGGGCAGTGGCGATGTATTATCGATGAGGAGGGGCTGTTCCCCCGATGGTTAGTGGAAAGAGATGACCATTCCGTTTTATGCCGGACCAATTTTATCGAGGTGTTATCCTGTTTTATTCTGATGTTTCTCATAATGTAGCAATATCTTCAAAATACTAAAAACCTACATTGATGTTTGTCGAAATATCATGATCTTATATCGATTTTTCAGGATAGATGCTTTCAACATATGAGGAAGTCAGAACGTAAGATCTTCTTAACACAAACGATTCAATGTACAAAACGTCAAGATTAAAAAAAAAGTGAAATATCAAAAAACTATCAAATTTACATGAAATACCTGAAAATATACAAAACGACAAAATTAATCTCAAGATAGCGATGTTTAGAAATGTCATGACCGAGAACTCACAGGTTGAAAACAATTCTAAGCAAAATGTACATTTCTATTTTTTTTAAGTCTCCAGTTGGTAATTTGTAAACTGTGTATTATTGAAAGTCCGAAGTTAAATACTTTAACTTTTTTCTTATTTAAATGAGTTGAGTTTATTGGAGGTTAAAAATTTCTAACCTCGATGGAGCATAGTTCTTGGAAGACTAAGGTTACATATTTCTAAACTTAGGTTCATTCTGGAAAGGATGATGATTCTTGAGAAGTTAATTAAGGTTTTTGGATGAGATAAAAAGTCAATGTCACGAGCGGGATTCGAACCCACGATCTTCGGCTAGATACGCCGCAGCTCTAGATCACGATAGCCTCAAGTGGTAGAGCAGTGTATCTTCACTAAAGCTCTCCGCGGCCATTTCATTTGTCGCCGAGAATCAAATATATTACACATTTTAAAAATGGCAAAAAGGAGGGAAAATCCAAAATTTTGGGTTGAAATGGGAAGTTAGTGTCCGAGTGGATCGAGGTCACGATAGCACAAGTGGTCGAGCAGCCGGCGTATCAAGCCGAAGGTCGTGGGTTCGAATCCCGCTCGGGACACCTGACTTTTTATCTCAACAAAAAACCTTAATTAATTGAAATATATTAATTGGTCAAGCGGACCACGAAAACTAATGAACTCTTGAGAAGTTATTTTCGATAACAATGGAGCAGGTTTTCTTAAGAATAAGGCTTAAGATTTCGAACTGCTGAGGAGATTATTGTAGATTGTCTATTATTGACTCTGTTGCAAATGTGTTAGTAATTGAATCTCGGTTTCTTCTAAGGTTAAATACAGGAAGGATACATAGTTTCTGAAGATTGGAAGATTCTTCTAAGGTTAGATGTTCTTTCTTGTAAGGATGAGGTTAAATATTTTTAACCTCTTCCAGGGTCAATGTTGGTTGTCTATGAGATTCTTGAAAGTTATATATTGAGGTTGAAGGTTATATATGAAATTCAGGAAGGATACATATTTTCTGAAGATTGGACGATTCGTCTAAGGTTAGATGTTCTTTCTTGTAAGGATAATCCGGCAGACGGTTACCTTGCCGTATTAAGTTTATTTTCTTGTTTGAATTATATGTAATTTTTCTTTTTTCTTCTTTTGTGCAATAAACTTATTATTATTATTATTATTATTATTATTGTAGGGATAAGGTTAAATACTTTTAACCTCTTCCAGGGTCAATGTTGGTTATCTATGAGATTCTTGAAGGTTATATATTGAGGTTGAAGGTTATATATGAAATACAGGAAGGATACATAGTTTCTTAAGATTGGACGATTCTTCTGAGATTAGATGTTCTTTTTGTAAGGATAAGGTTAAATATAGTTAACCTCTTCCAGGGTCAATGCTGGTTGTCTATGAGATTCTTGAAGGTTATATATTATGAACCTCAATGAAGAGAGTTTTTCAGTCTCCCTTGGATAATTTTAATGTATCATATGGGAAAATTTTTCTTGTAAGGTTAAATATTTCGAACCACAATGAAGAATGTTCTTGAGAATCTAAGGTTTATTTTATCAACCTACCCAGTTTCAGCATTTCTACTTAAAAGATAGTTTTTACTCAGAGTTTGCAAGAAGTGGTTGAACAACATACCCCACCTTTATAATTTGTATTTCTAATTTATATGGTAACTAGTTTTTTAGAAAATTAATTACTTCGGGTTCTTGTAATTCTAAGGTTAAATATTCCTAGCCTCTATGAAGGTTTTTTGGAGTCAATATTACCTTTTTTCGATTGCGTACGTGAGATTCTTGAAGAACCATGCATTTCTAACCTCAATGAGTGAAATATTGGGATGTCTGAGGTACTACCTCGAACTACAATGGAGATTTACTGGATTTATGCCTACAAGTTTACTGGATTTATGCTTTTCTTTTTATTTTACTTTGGATATGGAATATTCTTGACAATATAAATATTTTGAACCACCAAAAAGAAGGTTCTTCTTTTTTCCTTGCTTTACTAATAAAGTTAAGGGGCGTGAGTGGCCGCAACAGTTTAGGCGTTGACACGGCGCTCATCACTAACGTAATGGTCCCGGGTTCGAATCGAGCGGCCCTGCTTTCAAACCCTACATACTTTCAAATGGGCTTTTTTTCAAAACCTCCGGCTCAGGGTTCTATATAACCTCGTAGTAGAAATACTCTCATAAAAAATACATATATAAAAAACTAATATTGTTATTCTTAATACTAAATTTTATCAGCTTCTATTAAATATATAAATACTCAATTAATTATACACAAATTTTTTCGAAATGAAAAACTTGTGTCACAGGCGGGATTCGAACCCACGACTTTCGGGATGGTTAGGGATGGTTAGGGATGGAATTAATATGCCGCTGCTCTACCACTTGAGCTACCGTGACTTCGATCGCCCATGCCACAAACTTCTAATTTAATTAATTGAGTATTGTTATTCTTACTTTTAGAACCTAATAAAAGAGAGATCTTAGAATGCTAAGGTTAAATATTTCTAACCTCTGTAGAGGTTTTTCAAGTCAATATTGACGTTTTTCAATTGCGTATCTGAGATTCATGAAATATTTCTAACTTCAAAGGAATGAAGTATTTAAATATTTCGAGCCACAAAATAAAAATGTTCTCATAAAAATGAGGTTATTAATTCATTAGAACATTTCGAACCTCTTCGTAGAGAAATCAACATTCACCTTTTTGATGATGGAAATTGAAAAGAAAAAGTAAACGATTTTCACGTTGTTTACTTTTGTGTGGGAACGAGTTGCATTGGTGGTTAAGTATTTCTAACCTAAATGGAGCAAAGGTATTGAAAGGTTAACATTGAATATTTCACTTCGACAAAGTAATTCTTGTGGCGTATGAGGTTGAACATTTGTGACCTTTAAAAATAAAGGTTCTTAAAGGTCTTTCAATTGCATCATGGACCTTCCAATTTTAATAGATAGTTCTGAAAATCTCAACTCGCTTTGCTTTTAACATTAAACTAACTTAAAGTATCAAGATGCGTATGGAAGCCTCAAGTTGAAGAGTTCTACCAAGGAGATTGTTGCAAGTCTCAAGTCGTTTCTGGTAGTCTTAGGTTGTAATTAGATATTTTAAAGGTAGAAATTCGAAACTAGGCAACAAGGTTATTAAAACTCAATTTGTTTATTTTTAATTTTTCACTAAGGACCTCTACAGGTCACTTCATCTTTGGCATGAAATGCTTGAATATCCTAGACGTAATACTGCTCCACAAACAAGCGGAAGTAATATTGAATGTCTCAGCGACTAATAGTAAGTAACCTAGAAATGCATAGATAAACCTCAACAAAAGTATTTCTAATAAATACCTAAATAGAACTACTACATTGGCATAAAATTCTTGAATGTCCTAGACAGATTACTACTCAGCATTCAAATGGATCGACTATTGGACATCTAATGATAACCTTAAAACGCATAAACAAGCATTAAGTAAAATGGAAAAATCTTGTGCATGACTATCCTTGACTATCCAAACATCTATTGCATGTCTATCATTGACTATCATAAGCAGATTACTACTCAGTATTCAAACGACTATTGGACATCTAATGGTAACCTAAAAATGCATAAACAAGCATTAAGTAAAATGGAAACATCTTATGCATGACTATCCTTGACTATCTAAACATCTTTTGCATGTCTATCCTTGACTATCATAAACAGATTACTACTCAGCATTCAAATGGATCGACTATTGGGCATCTAATGATAACCTTAAAATGTATAAACAAGCATTAAGTAAAATGGAAACATCTTGTGCATGACTATCCTTGACTATCCAAACATCTTTTGCATCCTTGACTATCATAAACAGATTACTTCTGAACATTCAAATGGAACTTGGACGTATGGGTTCTTTTGAATAATTCCAGAAGTTTCGGACGTTTTTGTAATGTCCTAAAGTGATGGTTATTACACGCAAAACTGGAACCCCTGGTCTAAAGAGTAAAGTGTGAAGTTGCTCTAAGAAGACGACGTGCTCTATGGATTGAGGTGCTAAAATATGTCAAAGTTCTAAAACAAAGAATTCTAAAGTTCTCGTTAATTTTCCGTTTAATAGAATGAAGTTGCAGGTTGGATTTTTTTCAACTTCGTATTAAGTTAATTCTTTAACGTTTAAGGTCAATAATAATATAGTTCATTATCCCACTTTCTTGAAAATGCAAATCTGTATTTCTAATAGGATGGAGTTGTTAGTCACAAGTTAATAATATGCATTACCATTGGTAAGGAAGGTTTTTTTTAAACTACTTTTTCGAACTTAGTACATCAAGCAGTTCTTCTCTCTCTTGGCACACCTCGGATTTTTCTCTAAGACTAACTGTGCACGAGACGGTCTTAAACAACGAGACCATAGAGCGAAATGGGAGAGAATTCTGGACGTAATGAGAAGGGCACGAGACGGCCATATCTTCATGCCGAGTTACCTCCGTGGACAATATCACGAGAGGGCAATACTCGGCCACGTCGTAACTCGGCCCTGTCCCTCTGGGAATGAGCCTCGGTAAAGCTATTTATTGCCAATTGTTCTGTTATATTGCCCCTTTTGAAAACGGATAACGTCCAGGTCCAATTGTCCTTATTGCACCTTCCCTTTAATCTTTTACAGTCCCAAACACAATTTAAGCGACCGTCTTCATTAGATTTACACGTTCAATCCGGGCGACTACGTGCTGACTTTTATCATTTTAGATCTTTCAACAGGAAAATGTCTTAAGAGGTACAAAAAGTTTAAACCGTTTTTCACCGTCTTCATGTATAGCTGAACTTTTTACTAATTTGTTATTATCACCCAAAGCTTGTTCCTGGAAAAATACAAAATAGGCAATGGTGATATTAGAGTGAGAAAACTGCAATATGTTTATGTGTTTATTGCTACATAAAATAAAAAAATAATAAATAAAATTTAAACTGAGTGAAACAACTTTACCAAAAATATTACAATTAATTAAGGTTTTTAGTCGAGATTAAAAAGTCAGTGGCACGAGCGGGATTCGATCCCACGATCTTCGGCTTGATACGCTCCTACTCTACCACTTGAGCTATCGTGACCTCGATCCGCTCGGACATTAACTTCATTTGTCCCCGAGAATCCAATCCGATTACAAGACATTTGAAAAATGGCGAAAAGGAGGGAAAATTCAAAAGGTGGGGTTGAGATAGGAAGTTAATGTCCGAGCGGATCGAATCCCGCTCGTGTCATTGACTTTTTTATCTCGACTAAAAACCTTAATTAATTGTAATATGTTAATTCGTCAAGCGGACTACGAAATTAGTGAATTTACCAAAAATATTGCTATGGGAACAATAAAGAAAATATTCAATTCAGTACGGAGTATTTCTTCCTCTTGCGTTGATCTCCGCTTGCTCGATTGAGGTTTAGGTAGAATATTTTCATACTCCTCCTACAGCTGAATTCTTAATTCCTGCAAATTCTCTGGGATCACTGGGCGACTTTTTGCCGTCTTTGACAACTCGTCCCAAAAGTGTACGATATTGTTTAAGTCGGGACTACATTCTGGCCACTCCAAACAATGAATTTAAGACCGTTCAAGGTGATCACCAATGATCCTAGATGTGCGGGGCTTTGCATTGTCATGCATAAAAATAAAACCAATTAGTGCGTATCAGGAACAACTTCTGATAACACATCTTCAGTGTATCGCCTAGCTGTTAAGGTGGCCATTCACGATCGCTCCTAGCAGTCCAAACGGAGCGACGCCATTCCAAAAACCACGTCAATGGCAAAACTGAACTGGCGTGCCCGGCTGTGCCGAATATTCGACCGGTCCAAACTCCATCGCGCCACTCCAAATATCTTCGTGGTGTTCGTGAATGGAAAAACCTGGCATGGAGGGTGGGGATTTTGGCGCGCTGGCCTGGTCGTGAATGGGAAAACTCGTTTTTTGGCGCAGTCTCCGTCTTTCTGTCACTGAGCAAACATCTCCGTCGTACATTCTCAAAAAGTCAAAAACGTTTATTCTTTATTGGTAATGACATCCAATCGAGATTTTATTGTATGAAAGTTTACCATGTTTATGAAAGTGGTGGACAATGATTATATTACCACGATAGAAATAAAAGAAATTCGATCATCAACCAGTTGGTCGACAAAGGATCAAAACAAAGGATACAAATGCAATGAGAGATGCGGTATTGATAACCCCTAACAATGTTCAGAAACCGTAGTAGAGAACTTATTGTAAGTTCTTTTTGGTTCATCCCTGTAGCGAGAAATCGTAATTTGGTTGCCAACCTTTCATGTAGTGATGATTTCTCTCATGACTGTCTTTTGTTTTCTAATCAAGGGGGTAACAAGCTGGAGTAAATATAAATAAGACCTTAATCTTTTTTGTAAGGTTTTGGTTGAAATGAAAAAATAGTGCCACAAGGGGATTCGAATCCACGACATTCGGCTAAATACGCGCTGCGCTAACCACTTGAGCTATCCTGACTTCGATCCACTCTGGCACCAACTCCCCATCTCAACCTACAACCTTTCGAATTTTCTCACTTTTTGCCATTTTTTGGCGTCGGAGAGGATCGAAGTCACGATAGCTCAGGTGGTAGAGCAGCGGCGTATTTAGCCGAAGGCCATGGATTCAGATCCCGCTCGTGGCACTAGCTTTTTCATTTCAACCAAAACCTTACAAAAAAGATTAAATAATTGAAAGAAGTAATTTGGTCAATAGAACACTAAATATAATGAATAAATAAGACGTTTCATCCATCCTTAAATAGTTCCTCCAATCAGCGGGTTCAAGGGAAAGTTCTTTCATCAAATTGTTGTGGGTATTACGGCTTCTGTTCAGGAGCCACTTCTTACACCATTTTCTCTTCGATTTTTTGCTTTTAATATGTAAATAAACAGAAGAGTAGCACAAGAGATCCATTTTGAGAAGGTAATTCACTGGTTGACGTTCGGAGCGACTGGCTGTGGAGCGGTCGTGAATGCCCCCCACTCCAAATGGAGCTGTACGGCTTGGCGCGGTTTCATTTGGAGTGATCGTGAATGGCCACCTTTAGGGAACCCTCGATGGAGTTCAAGATTATGCGTCCTTCCATAGAAATGCCTGTCCAAACTTTAGAACCACACAGAATAGCTTCTCCGGAGTGAAAATATTGCGAGACATATCGCTCTCTTGTTCTTCTCCAATCTTTTTCTGACCAATTGATGTCAGTTCTTGCGAAACTTAACCGAACTATTCTGTGCCTTGTCAGAAGTTCTGGACAAGTGGCAGGCCTTCTCGCACGTAACACTGAAAGTCTTCGCCTTAAAGTGCGTAAACTGTCATTAACATTTCTGGCTTGTTAAAATCGTTGATTGATCTTAAAAGCGATAGAATCTCGATACTGAAAACACATCTTCAATGTATCGCCCTGCTGTTAGGGAACCCTCGATGAAGTTCATGTTTGTGCGACCTTCCATAGAAATGCCTGCGCAAACCTTAACACCACACAGAATAGCTGAAGTGAAAATGTTGCGAGATATATCGCTCTCCTGGTCTTCTCCAACCTTTCTCAGACCTGAATTTGTCATTTCTTGCGAAACTTAACCGAGCTATTCTGTGCCTTGTCAGAAGTTGCGGACAAGTGACAGACCTTCTCGCATGTAATCCAGCATCTGAAAGTCTTCGCGTCAAAGTTTCTAACTTGTTGAAATCCTTGCTTGATGGTAGAATCTCGATTATGAAGTACCTTCAAAACAATAAAATTATCTCTCTGAGATGTGAAAGGATGGCGATCTGATTCTTGCCTTTTTGAGTAAGCTCCAGTATCTTTGGAGCGAAGGAAGACCCTTCAGACTTGTTCTGCTGGGAATGTTAATCACCCTGGCCACATATGCTTGACTTGTTCCATCTTCCAACTATTCTAGCCTAATCTGTATCACTTTAAACCATCACACAACAAAAAATGGTACAATTTAAAAAAAAAATCAAACCACCAGAACTTGAGAAAGAAATTTTACTGAAAAACCAACCATGAAAACATTTATTTACAAAATCCAATTGTAAATACAATTGGGAGATTTTATCTGTGCTTTACTTACCTCTAATCCTTTAAAACGGGCCAAATGTTGTAAGATAATCAATGGAGGATTCAAATCAAAGGAGAGATAATTAAAAATATTAAGGGTGGTCCCTTTTTTTTGACTCTAAGTGTAGTTTGAGAAATATTCCCCGTGTATTTTAATGAAAAAACTAGTGCCCGTGATGCCATAATGGCCGAATGTTGGCGGTATTAGTGAAGGTGCAAATATTTGTGGAAAGTGTAGGCTGGTTGCGGTTTGAGGAGGACCCCTGCTCTGCTACATCTGGGGTAAGTAAATTCCTTATTTTACACCCCGAGGCAAGATTAAATTTGTGAATATAAAAAAATACGATTTAAAAAATGGAAATGCAAAGCCCCCGATGTAGCTGCAGAGGTCGTCCTCGTACCTTAATTATCTCCGGCCAGTTCTTGCTTAATTTCTCTCTCGTTTATTGGAAATGCGAAGGATCTTTCGTTCACTTTGTTCATCATGAAAGTCAAAAAGGTTCAATTGCCAATTAACAGTCATAATTATAAAAGAGGCTTTGCATTTTCATACTGTAGTTTTTTTTATTAATTTGAGTTCCAATTATAGTACTTTTTGATCTGAAATCTGTAACGGGCAAACTTTTCCATTTATTTAACAAATCTACCGTAATGACAGAACAGATGATTGCGTCTCGTTTTAAAACTGTGAATTTTTGACAATATTTTCACAAATTATTTCACAAAGCAGAGGGTTCTACCTAATTTTTTTTTTTTAGTTTATAACTTAGGTTAAAACACCCTTCTAATTATGGTATAGCAATTCCCACTTTATTCAAAAGTTAGCTCAATTAATGGTAAACAAATTAAATTAAATATTAATGAAAACTTAAATGTAATCTCATTTTCATAATAAACTCCCAATTTGGGAAAGACCAAAGTAATGCTCTCTACATGCTCTCTGCTCCTCTACCACTTGAGCTATCGTGACTTCGATCCCTCGGACACCAACTTCCCACTTCAAACTCACCTCTCGAATTGAAAAATGGCAAAAAGGAGGGAAAATTCGAGAGGTGGGTTGGGATGGGAAGTTGGTGTCCGAGCGGATCGAAGTCACGATAGCTCAAGTGGTAGAATAGCGGCGTATTTAGCCAAAGGTCGTGGGTTCGAATCCCGCTCGTGGCGCTGACTTTTTTTTATCTCAACCAATTCCTTTCATAAATATTAATTAATTGAAAAATGTTAATTGGTCAATCGAACCACGAACTGTAATGGATGTAATGCAATATAATCATTTTTCATTATAAGAGGAAATTTATTGGCAACTTACATAGGTTTTTTCTTAATATGTCGTTTGTTAGATTCCAGTAATTTTTGGTCTGCCTTTTCATCTGGCGAGGATTGGAAGACAGAAAATGTTCGAAAAAGACCAAAGTGCATTCATCACCAAGCAGACCCCAAGAAGAAAGCTCAAATATTAATACATTTAAGAATGGAAAAGTTTGCTCTATCTGGCTTTGGAACTCTTTATCACACATGAAACATTAAACATTATTTGTTATTCAGATATAGTGAGATGCGGTCGGGTGTGATGTAGGTTTCAGAAAAACATTTTCTTTAACGTGCCAACGTTTCGATCTTTATTGAGATCATCTTCAGGGCCTGGGATTTACAAACAATGTTTACATTTAACAAATACGTTTAGGATTTGGAAAAGTGAATTTATACAATGCAAAATATATTTTATATTGAAACAAAGTATTTCTATTCATTCAAAGTGTTTGTCTTCTGTGTAATTGTGCCATCCTTGCGTGTCGTGTTGAGAGTGCCAGTGAGATTTTGCTGTTTTATGTTTATATATGTTTGGTTTGGAAGGGGTGGGGAAGGAAGTCGGTATATAAAAGACAATTTTGTGTAAGGTGTTGGCTTCTTTGAAGTTGGCCCGATAAAGAAAATGTTTTTCTGAAACCTACATTACACCAGACCGCATCTCAAGATATCTGAATAACTATCGATTAACGGTCACTAATCTCTACACATTAAACATTATGTATAATCAAAGCATTGGAACTTTTTAGGTGTGGAAAATTAGTATAGTTGTCATCATAAGCATATTCCAATGAATTAAACGAATTTATTTGTTTTTCTGTTTCAGCCCAATAATTGTGATGACTCATTATTCTCGGAAGACGGAATATTTCGACGGTTCTATGGTTCCGACGTGCCTGACAGAAGCGACGACCTTCTGGCCTGAGCTGTTCTTCTTTATGATCATCTCTCTTTTTTTCATCCTGCCCTTAGGCGTACTGATCGTGCTGTACACAGTGATAGCCCGGCATCTCATGGCCGATTCTGGCACGTCCAACAGCAGCGACGGATTCAACCAGAGGGCCAGGAAGCAAGTCGTGCTCATGCTGGGCACGGTGGTGCTTTCGTTCTTCACCTGCCTCTTCCCGTTCAAGGTCTTCACGCTCTGGGTCATAATAGTCCCTCGGGAGTACAACATGCGCCTGGGGGTCGAGAGATACTACAACATCCTCTACTTCTGCAGGATCATGCATTACTTGAACTCGGCAATCAACCCTATCCTGTACAACCTGATGTCGTCCAAGTTCAGGCACGGTTTCAAACGCCTCATCGGAATAAGGAGGAAAAGGCACATCCTCATTCTGAGGAACAGGACGACCATGAGCACATCTCTAAACTCCAGCACCAGGTTCAGAGGCTCGCCTGACTTTTCCTGGAGGGATTCGTCTTTGGATTCAAGGCATACCAACGGGTCCATAAGGCGCAGCGTCATCCTCAGGAGTTCTTTACTTAGAAACGAATCTAATAGAAAAAGCAGAGAATCAATTCCTACTCATACTGATAGCTATGTTTAGAAACACACAAAATCCATTTTTTTATTCATCTAAGTCACCTGGAGATTCAAATCAAGGAATTGATTTTAATCAGGCCCAGATTTTTATCATTTAAAACTAAATTTCCAATCTACTATTTTTTGTTCACTTGTCTGTTCGAAATCAACCGTATTTTGAATTCTCATCATCATCAGTTCTTAAATTGTCCAAGCAAGAAAATATTATTACCAAAAATTATAAAAGCTTCTATTTAATAAATTCTGAGCTTAACTATCATATACAAATAATTTTTTACACATTAAATATTACAGGTTAATCTGATGGTGTTTGTAATCGTGCTTGGAAAGCAGTTAGAGGTTTTTCACATCACAGTCAATAAAATAAGAAACAAAACTGTTTCAAAAATTTTGATATTCATTCCAATTACGAAACTTTATATAATCAGACTTAAAAACAGATAATTGAACGTCCTGGCAAGGTAGGGAACAGATGTAAGATTTTAGGTTAAAATCTTTTTATGCAAGAAAACTGAACAAAAAAAGTCTTCATAATGAACTAATTATCAACCTAAGAATAGTTCGGTTTGAAAGTATGTAATAGAAAATAAAAGTTATTCATACTTGTCCATTGTGAAATAAAGTTAAAGGCTGACTACATGTCCAATCATCGTCGGGTCCAATTGGACGGACAAGGCGATGTCGAAACCAGGGTTAAAATGACGTTTTCATAATATCGCCGCCTCCTGGAGAAACTTTCGGCCTGGAACTGTCCAAGTCATTACCCTCTAAGTTTGTTAAGCAATTTAAAAAGAGGCTCCTGGAAAGTGATTTATCTCCGAGACCCCGAGAATTAACTTCTTTTGTTAGTACCGAGGACATATTTTTTCCGACAAAAAGGGAGAAAAAGATCACTTTCATATTAAAACGCCAGTAAATGGCTGTAATGCAAACACGATTAAACGACTTTTTTTCTCCGGGTCTGTAATTAATCCAATCGGATGACGGCCGTTCTTCTTATTTTTTGGCAACGGTTTCATTTATTATTCAATTTGCAGAGATTTGCCCCTGTTAGGACCGTTTCATTCCAAATCATAAGCTATTAGGAGAACAATACGGCAAAGAAGGGAAAAAGTAAGCGCCCCGGAACTGGAAAATAACTGTTATTTATTAGAATCTACATATTTAAAAGCACTTATGCTAATCTCGAATTATGCAAAATGGAAGAGCCCGTTTGAGTAAATTGCTAGATATCCATTCAAGACGTGATGTAAGCCTTCTTCCCGCATTGCTAAGGAGACAGTAACAAGCTATAACTTGTGACTAATATCCGTGCCAGGCTTTAAATAAATTAGTATACATCTCGACCTGATTTGCATCTGAAAGTGGACGGGAACGGTATTCGTAACAAAAAGTGTTTCGATCACGTTGAAGAGGATGCTGCGTACGACGCGACCATAAAGCGCGAAGCCGTTTGAAACCGGCTAAAGAAAAAAAAACCAAGCATTCTTCCGTGAGTTATTTATGAACTTGGCCTTCCGTAAAAGTTTTCGCTTCTATTCTTATTCCTTATACGATACACGGTATTTTTAGCTAAATATTTTTATAAGACATGAATATGGATCTTCCAGTTTTGATAAAAGGCAAATTCTATAATCAAATAGTCAATTTTTATCGAATGGTGCCAAAAATAGCTTAGCTTTACTTAGCCTTTTTCTAGTGCCTCTTTTTTTAAATAATTAATTATGACATTTGCATCTTTTTAATATTTAGTGCGACTAGTCAAACGTAAGTCGGATTTTTGTATTATTCATATTTTTCAAAAAAAAGAAAAACTGTATGTAACGACGATATTTCTATTATTTATTTACGTGTACTTCATATTTTAATCGTTGTTTTTTTTTCCTACAAACTAAATGTATTTGTATTATACCAAAGAATACTTTTTGTTTTGAGGGCCTAAGCCAGTTTAGTGCTCCTGGGGTGAGCGAAGAAGTTTATTATACTTAAATAAAAAATTAACGTAGCGTTTTTTGTTTTTGTTTTTTTTTGTACATAAATATGTTGTGCTTATGTTGTAAAAATACATACTAGTCTATTCTTCACAATCAGCGTTTTGCTTAATATCCCAAAACCCGAATCCGTTAAAGAAACAGACATTTTACACCTTCCCGAACAACTCATCAGAACACAAAGTTTATAGCACAGTTTTAACTCTCCTTAGAACTCGTTAACTTGTAAGTTATTTCAACCAAATCCAACTAAATGGCAGAACAGAATGATTGTGGATAGGTCCGACTTTTGACTCTCCCAGAATGGCCATGGCATTTGGGTCATGCAGATTTAGCGAGTCAACCCTGCAGAATGGAACATGTCCTATTCCACTATATACATTGCAAAAAAACTGATTACCTCTAAAATTCTTCCAAGTTGGCCACGAGAAATAAAAGGCTGATAAATGCATTTCACAAAGCCGTGACTGATATTGGGGCAAACATATGTTCATGCATGCACATATATGTCCTGAGCTTATAAAATTAGCTACATCCATGGACCTTCAACATATAGGTCATTTAAATCCTCGACAAATTCAGTTTTTACATCTAAACACACCACTCGTTCACTCCTGAAATACCCTCTTTCCTATTGTCATACCAAACACTCAAGTAGGGTGGTGGGTCGTAGATGTTTACGGTCGATGTTATCGTCTTGAAGGTACGTTAGTGTTTTTTTGGAGGATAAAATTTATTTATCTCACTATTAGTTTAAAATTTAGAATTAATGAAAGACCCTGAGCCAAAACTAGAACTCTACATCTTTAACTCACTTTAACTACCTTTTTCACGACCAGCCATCTATCATTAGGAGGTGTTCTTCGAGGAAGAAAAGAAGTAAGAAAAAAGAAAACTTAAAATATTTATTTAGAAATCGTGAGATGCGGTCTGGTGTGATGTAGGTTTCAGAAAAACATTTTCTTTATCGTGCCAACGTTTCGATCTTTATTGAGANTGGTAGAGCAGCGGCGTATCTAGCCGAAGGTCGTGGGTTCGAATCCCTCTCGTGCCATTAACTTTTTTTCATCTCAACTAAAAACCTTAATTAATTGTCATAATACATACAATTTTTACATTGTTTAAATTTTACAAATACATATAGGATGTGAAAAAAATTAATTTATGTAACGCTAGAAAATTTTAGATTAAAAAAATGAATTTATACAATGCTAGAAAATTTTAGCTTAATCTATCTAATTAAATTTCTAAAAATTAATATAAATTATTTTTTCTAAAAATTAATCTAAAATTGTCTATCATTGTATAAATTCATTTTTTTTATAAACTTATTTTTTTAATAAGAAATAAATGAATTTAGCATCGTATAAATTCTTCTTTTTTTTAATTTTCTAGCATTGTATAATTTCATTTTGTTTTAAACTAAAATTTTCTAGCATTGTATAAATTCATTTTTTTCACATTCTACGTGTATTTGTAAAATTTAAACAATGTTCATAAATCCCAGGCCCTGAAGATGATCTCAACAAAGATCGAAACGTTGGCACGATAAAGAAAATGTTTTTCTAAAACCCTCGTCACACCAGACCGCATCTCACGATCTCCGAATAATCTTAACTAACGGTTACTGAACACCGCACAAAAATATGTAAAAAGATTATTGAAAAAAGTTCTCCTAGTATCCAATACCAAGTATCACCAAATTAAATTAAAATTGGTGATCCCAAGTCCGTGCCTCATTAGTCAGACGAATATAACCCACGCTGAAAAACAAAGATACATACACACCCAGTTATCATGAATGATTTAGTTTACTTCACCTGGCATCCCAAGCCTCTTCTCTTTCCATGCCATTTTTCTTATTAACCAAAAACTATGTCCGTTTTAAATTATATATCTCAAAAATAGTCGGCACGAGAGTAAAGGATTTTTCCAAAATTTTATGGATTTGTCTAAAGGGGATCTCATGGGGGACGGTTTCTTCCTTATAAAGGCTCAGCCGAGCTTGTCGAGCGTGTAGGGAATAAATCAAAATGTTTTGCACAGGCGCCGAGAAAGCTTTTAATGAACGAGCAAGATGTAAAACAAGACACCGACGCCTTTTCCTAATACTAATATTAACTATGTCAAGCCGTAATAAACCGTTCTTTCGCCGTTCCCAAATCCGGCAAAAACGTGGCACAAATCATTTCTGTTTCCGAGGCCGGATAAGCGTTCGGAAGGATTCATCACACCAGAGTTTCTTAAATTTTACAATATTCTGCTTTTGTTGATTCGCCGTTGATATAAGTCGAATCTTTTGTCCCAGGCGATTGAATTTCGCAGCTGGGCTTGTTTTTGATTACGGACATTTCCTACCTACTGATTATTATTGTCATCCTTCGAAGCACAGACCGATACTTCCGAGTCATTGAAGAGTCGGCGTCTTCCTCAACCTTCTCCTCGCTGGTGTACCAGGTGTACACAGCTGACCTCCCATCCCATCCTGAAACCGCCACGCTAACATTTGAACAGCGATGATATGGACCGTTCTACATTATTGCTTTGCGGATAATATGGTATGCTTAAGTGATATGTAATCCCCATTTTGAAACAGAACGATTTATACTCTACGCTCTTAAACGCAGGGACATTGTCAGACACGATAATTTTGCATAACCCATGTTGAGCAAAAATATGTTTCTTTAAGCACTGAATTACCGTTGTAGCAGTATAGTTACGTGTAGGGATCGCCCAAAGAAATTTAGAGAAGGCGTCTAAGGCCAATACATACTTGTTTCCTCCTTGTGAAGTGGGAAGCTGGCCCAAGAAATCAATGTAAAGTTTTACATCGGGCGTTCTACTCTCGTTGATGCCAACTCTCCTATCTTACCAGTTCTATCGGGCTGAACCGTGCGCAAGAAATACAGTTTGCAACGCGAATCCGGATGTCTGTCCGCATTTTTGGGTAAATGAATGCCCTCTTGATTTGGTTTATGTTTTTTAAATCCCAGATGCGCGCCCATAGGAGAGGAATGGTATTGAAAAATCATTTCTTGGCACGAAAACGGTATAACAATCTTAGGGCACTTCAAGGTCCTGGTTTGATAAGTTAGAGTCCTCTTATGATCTATGCGGTAATTTTTTCTCGGATGTCCTTGTTCCATTTCCCTTATCATTTCTCCCAATACGGGATCGTTCTTTTGATGGGTCGACAATGGTGTGAATATTTCCGGATGTTTTACCAAATTAATGAAAGCATAATTCCAACGATTCCCGATCTCCATATCCACTTCTTCTGTAACTGAGATGGGAAAAGGCTTTCGTTTTCCAATATGCCTTTATTAAGGTTTTCAGTTTTCACCTGTTTGGAATGAAATTTCGTTTTTTGGCAGGCGTTCGCTACAATATTCTTCATTAGGTTCATGAATTGGTCATTCCCCATAACCATTTCACATAATGGGATCAATTCGGATCCGGCCATCTCATTTATTTTTAACTTTTGTGTCTTTGTGGTGTTTTGTTCCAATTGCGACAACATTTCGGATGCAACCAACTCGGATTATCCTCGCCATTCCCCATATCTGTTCGAGAAATGTTAATATTCTATAATTCACTAATTTCGTGGTCCGCTTGACCAATTAAATCATTACAATTAATTAAGGTTTTTAGTTGAGATGAAAAAAAGTCAATGGCACGAGCGGGATTCGAACCCACGAACTTCGGCTAGATACGCCGCTGCTCTACCACTTGAGCTATCGTGACCTCGATCCACTCGGACATCAACTTCCTATCTCAACCCCACCTTATGAGTTTTCCCTCCTTTTTGCCATTTTTCAAATGTCGGGTAATCGGTTTGGATTCTCGACGACAATTGAAATGGCCACGGAGATCTTTAGTGAAGTGTACTTCATATTAATTCTTTAAATTCACTAATTTCGTGGTCCGCTTGACCAATTAAATCATTACAATTAATTAAGGTTTTTAGTTGAGATGAAAAATGGCAAAAAGGAGGGAAAACTCATAAGGTGGGGTTGAGATAAGAAGTTGATGTCCGAGTGGATCGAGGTCACGATAGCTCAAGTGGTAGAGCAGCCGGCGTATTAAGCCGAAGATCTTGGGTTCGAATCCCGCTCGTGCCATTGACTTTTTTTCATCTCAACTAAAAACATTAATTAATTGTAATATTCTATAATATTATAAGAAAATAACTCCTAATATTTGTCTCTAAATTATGAGTAATCTCGCCGGTGCCTCCAATTTTTGTGACGACACCAAAATAAAAACGGTACACTCTTTATTGATAAAAAATAACAATTTGAATTGAACGAAAAATAAACTCTTTGATGTATGTGTCCAGAATAGAACAATAAAAATTAAAATTTACTTACAAAAAATATAATAAATCTTTCGAGAGGAATAAGAGGAAGGAAGAATCGTTTGAACACGCTCAGCCAATATCCGAACAACAACAATCTATCTTTCCTGTCCTTCCTCAACCTTAGGGTCTCCCCACTCGAATATATTATCGTCACACAGTCTACTTCAAGCACATACTCATCCAAATTGTGGACAGGGATATATAGAATTATATACTGGCAAACGTCTGACGTGGAATCCTCACACACAGCATAGACGACATGAAGATATAAAACAGTTACTGAGTTCTTTAACTTACCTATCTTAAAGAAAAAGCTGCCTTATATCACCAATGTGAAGCCGATATGAACAAACGTCTGGAGTCTGGGGTTCTGTCAAACATTCCAATATACTCCGCATACAAAGAGCCTAATCCATAATCCTTGATCATCCCTTTTATGTGCCCAAATAAACTGCCATATAGACCATATTCCTTAACCGAGATGTAATCCATTCCCGTTATCTCCTATTTCCTACAATCCGCCCAACCACCATAAATCCTCAAATACAAAAACTCTCTTCCCGACGAAATCCTCGACAATTAAGAAGACTTTGGCCGCGGGATCTGATTTCCAGTGATAATGAAACTAACCTTGATTAATTAGAGACCACTTAGTACTTAGGAGTGCTGCTAGTGGGTAGTTAGTTACTCTTGTTGTAAATAAAAAAATAAGAAAAACGTCGAATCTCTTGAATTTTCATATAAAAACGACATTAAATTTATATAGAAAGATATAAAACTTTGTAGGTTTACCATGTAAGACTGTTGCTTTTAATTTAAAACTCTTTCAAGAAAACGTCAGAATTTTATGCAAATATGATGCACATCGTGGACGCGCGGGTGAAGAGGACTTAATTAAATAACTCGCATGCCCTGTCCGATAATTTCATAAAATGTTCCTCGAGAAGTTTTATATTAAATCCTAAAAGCACATTAATCTCGGATATTCGGAATCCCACGGAATTTCCTCTGTACAAATCAACGAGAATTAAACAAACGTGAAATATCGACAGCGCTATGCATCGACTTAAACGAGGGTTTTAGACAAACTGTTAAATTTGAAACTATAACTGCATACATGCACTGAAAAATCAGTGAATAACTCAAAATGACATCCTACAATTTGACCGATGTTTTGTTTTTGCAGTCCTGTTCTGATAGTGACCAACTACAGGGAGGCGGAATATTTCGACGGTACGAATGTCACGGTTTGCCTGATGGAAGTGGACACATTCTGGCCGGCTTTTTACTTCCTCCTGAGCATCACGGTCTTCTTCGGCCTCCCGTTGGGCGTCCTCGTCATCCTCTACACGGTCATCGCTTGTCATCTGATGTCAAATCCGGGGCTCGTGGCGCCCAACTCGCACACGTCAGCATTGAGGTAATAAAAAAAACAAATTTATTATTATTTATACATTAAAATCACCTTTGCATCTTGTAATAAATACGGAATATTTAATAAGTTATGACACGTTGTTCTTTTTAAAATAAAAAATCCACTAGCAATAAAGTGTCCTGCGTAGTTTCAAACTCAATAATATAAGAAAGTCCGACAAGATAAACTGAAAAAGAAAGAAGCCTGGAACACCCAAGAAAATAAAACAAAACGATATCGCTCGGGCTCATACAAAAACCCTTTGTAAATATTTTGACGATGTGAGGATCCGAGACGTCGTAACAGTAAAGATCCACCCTTCTAAAAACCCTTATCTGAGTCCTTTTCACCACGATCCAACGACGAAACACGGAATTTTACAATTTTCGTTATGAAAACGAGAAAATTTATACACAGGAGAATCGACTGTGGTTTCGTAGCACAAGCAATTTTATATTAGTTATGGTATTGGTTTAATCATAAATTTATTTAGAACTGTACTTTTTTAGCCTTGGTGTCATATTCGAGGCGGGTTTGTATGTAATATCCATCCTGTAACGTCTTTTGATTGAAACATTCCAGCAAAGCCTATTTCCGTTTTTCCTTTCCTCGGCATTTTCAAAGCTCATCCTTGACAAAAGCCTTAACAAAAAACTATCCAATTACTGTCCCACAAAATTTACTTAATATTTTTCGAAAAAAATCACAAACCTTAATCTACTTAATTTCAGCAGCTCAATAAAAAGTCTTTGGGTGCAAATATCATCGTCGATCATCGTCTAACTGAAGATGTTTCCAAATATCCTTACAAAGTTATATAATAGACAATAAACCAAAAGTCTTTTCTTCCTATAACTCTTCTTAATGAGTCAAACTTTATTGGGTTTATATTTTTAGGCCATATACGTTCATACATATAAGACCAGGTCGGCCGTCTTAAATGATTCTTCGCTGATGATCTAAGCACCAAAGAAGTACCAGAAAACCTGCAGTATCCCGTAAACCACATACATCCCGTTTCAAAAGCTGCGAAATTAATTAACGCCTCAGCCAAAGAAAATTTGAATTTTTGAAAATCCAAAAACTCCTAAATATTATTTAAATTAATAACTGTAATAATATGCTAATATGAAAATTTAATATTTCAAAAAACCAACTTTATTAAGGGGTGGATTTTACCCGAGAAATTTTTTTGTTGAGTTGATAAAATATTATCCTGGAATTATTACAAAACGAAGCGACATTATGAATTTCTCGCAGTTCCTTAATACAGCCCAGACCTCGCACCTTCAGATCACCACATATTTCGATCTATGACCCCCTCCCCCGAAAATTACCAAGAAATAAAAGATGATTGGGTCAAAATTAACCAAACAACCGTGCCGTGGGTGCTGGAGCAGCAGAATATTAGCGTTTAGTTCCACTAGTTTCGTGGTCCGCTTGACCAATTAATATCTTACAATTAATTAAGGTTTTCAGTTGAGATAAAAAAGTCAATGGCACTAGCGGGATTCGAACCCACGATCTTCGGCTTGATACGCCGCTGCTCTACCACTTGAGCTATCGTGACCTCGATCCACTCGGACACCAACTTCCCATCTCAACCACACCTTTTGAATTGTCCTTTCTTTTGGCATTTTTCAAATGTCGTGTAATCTATTTGATTTTCGGCGACAAATGAAATGGCCACGGAGAGCTTTAGTGAAGGTATACTTCATTTTAAACTATTAAATTCACTAGTTTCGTGGTCCGCTTGACCAATTAATATCTTACAATTAATTAAGGTTTTCATTTGAGATAAAAAAAAGTCAATGGCACGAGCGTGATTCGAAAAGGAGGGAAAATTCAAAAGGTGGATGGAAAGTTGGTGTCCGAGTGGGTCGAGGTCACGATAGCTCAAGTGGTAGAGCAGCCGGCATATTAAGCCGAAGATCGTGGGTTCGAATCCCGCTCGTGCCATTTACTTTTTTATCTCAACTGAACTTATTAATTGTAAATGCCATGTAATTGCCACATTCAAGACGAAATAGTAAGGAAAAGTTATTTAACTTTTATCACGTCTGAAGAGGCAGCGTAGCATAAGAATGATGAATGACCTGTGATCTTAACTATTCTTAGGTATGCTTATCCTGGTCAAAATCTAGTCAATAGTCGCTATTCTGGCAACAAGATATTGACAAAATGCTCCATGAAGGCTAACATAGCATACCATGGTGTACAACTAGACAATAATTTGTTAGCAAGTAGTTTTATAACGTAAGGCATACTTTTCAAGCAAGAGAATCACCTTGAACTCTTGATATTCAGCCCCGACCTTGCTCCTCCAAATTACCATTTAGTTACGTTATTACGCAGGCAGACATTTATGGCTGAAGGTGTGTGGCTTAGTTTTAGTCGTTAGGTACTGAAAGTTACAAATGCAATTTGACAGGTGTGGTACCCCGGTCTCCTTTTTCAAATTAAAAAGTATTCTTCCCTACACCTACTATCTCATCATGAAGACGCTCCTCTCGTTTCGTTGGTTTAAGGTGAGAATTGCCTCTAAATTTTCAGACATCAGCATTCCTCAAGGAAGCATCGTAAGCCCAATCCTCTATGTAATCGCTGGCGTACACCCTAAAACCCACATCCTCCCTTCGCATGACATATTCCTTTCCTCACATACTGACCCTATCCTCCCAACAAAAACAATCCAAGTCCATGTAGACCTCATTACCGACTGGTGTACTCTGTGGCGCATCAAGTTAAATGAAGAAAAACGCCGACACGAGTCGTTCACACCTAGAAGGAATATCCGCCCACCAGTGCACACGCACAAACAAAAAGACAAGAACCAAACCGAAGATACGAGCAACTCAGAGCCAACTTTGACCCAAATCCATAATGAGTACACGCAACAAACTAACATGTACAAGACGCTAATTAGACCGATTTGGACCTACGTAGTCGAGCTGGCGAGTTCCGCCAAACCATCCACATCCTTTCAATCAAAGTCCTCCGTCGCATATTCAACGCTCCCTTATGTCACTAGCCACACCATCCACAAAGATCCTAGACATCCCATTCGTGACGGGCATGATCCAGAAACGATTCCACAACTACCATTCCAAGTTTTCCTCCCACACCAACCCACTAGTTCAACTTCTCTTCAAAGTCCCATCCTAACAATCCTCCCCACCGCCTAAAAAGACAGTAGCTTCCTACAAGTGACCTCCTAAGTCCTAACCCAACCCTAAACATCAACTAGCAATCCCAGTTCCTCTCCCCCATCCTCATCCCCGTGGTCTGCCGGGTTCCTGCCAGTTCTTTTATTAATAGCAAATTATTATATTTTTTGTATTGAAAACAATAAAATAAAACTAAATAAAAGTACTGAAGACGAATAGAACAATTGGTAGAGATGTATTTACGGAGTTTATTTTGAAAAATCATTTTAGGAATGTTCGTTACTTAGTTTTAACACTGCTTTAAATAAATACCAAGAAAATTCGGTCTTTTGAGTCATAGCACAATGCAAAGTAATTTCTAGTATTGTTTGGTGACCTCAACTGGATTTTTTCTTAATCTATTCTCATTATTCACCCAGGCTTTTGTTACAATTTAGTCTTTTTTTGGAACGTTCGGAGTTAAACAGATTTTATGTTAACGAAAGGTATTCTTGATTGCAGGTACCGCAGACAGGTGGTCATGATGCTAGGAACAGTCGTCTTTTCTTTCTTCGTCTGTCTGCTTCCGTTCCGGGCGTTAACCCTTTTTATAATAATAGCGCCTCAGGGCTACGTCCTGTCGCTCGGTGTGGAGCGATTCTACAACATCCTCTACTTCTGCCGGATAATGCTCTATCTCAACTCGGCGGTCAATCCTATCCTCTACAACCTCATGTCGTCCAAGTTCCGGGACGGATTCAGGAAACTACTGGGCATAGGGCCGAGGGACTCTCTGGCCAGGAAGGGCACCGTGACGACCTCGACCATGACGACATCCTCGACGAGAAAGTCTTCCTCGGACAACCACCTTCTACGAAGGAGCGTCGTACGGGTCATCTCACTGGAGGACTCGAGGAAGCTGGACAACGGGGTCGCCTCGATCCAACTCCTTGGGCCAAACGGCGCCGTACAAAAAGACGAAAGCTACGTCTGACCTCAGTCGTAATTTCGAACTTTTATAACACATATACTATTAATTTTTAAGAATTGTCTCCTAAAGTTCCTCCTTTACGTAATCGCTTGTATACCCCAGTGTTACCATTCGTGTACCTTATCTTTACTTTCATTCATTATCGATTTTTTTCGTTTATTTGTTTCGGATTCGCTGAGATTATCTTGTAATTATATTTAAATTTTGCTCATTCAGTGCCAAATTTTTGCTTTAAAATAAAAATATATTTATTTTACTTACATTGGTATACATATCAAAATAAATAGCTTTAAATTGATCAAAAAATATATTTATAAATTTAAATATCTTGGAAACAACAAAAAGAGTGTAATATCAACTTGTACACCTAAACAAAAAAAATTATTTGACCCCTTTTTTTACAATTTTGTCTTTATTTTAGTTTCATCAGTTGATGACTATACTCATCATATGCACCATTCTAACCCACAGAGCCAAAATTATAAGACAATAATATCAAATAAATCTTAATAAAATCGTGTTACCGAGATTATAAAGAAATAATTTCACTTACGAGTGGCCCAAATTAAGGTCAAAAAAAAAAAAAATACCTGGCTCGGGTTACACGTGAAAGGCCTGTCATCGCGATATGTTGTCAACTTGCTTGACACCTCAACAAAATCCCAAGTTAATACATCGAACATTCTCATTTTATAGGTATAATGATATAATTGGCGTAAAATCTGTATGGTTATTTTTAAAAAAAAATTATTACAAAGACTGAGAATTATTGTTTTCTATTTAGCTTTGTATCTGATTATTATTTGTACCAGCCATTCTTTATCTTTCTTATGAATTTTGTTCATTTATAATTAATGTAAAAATTTTAAAATAGGCAGAACGTGTTGAGGTTTTTTTTTAAATTGTTGTGCAGTATGAAACCGTTCTTTCGTGTAAAATTTTTGAAGTAATGTTTATTGTTTAAAAAATCTAGGTATCATCTTTTCACAAGCATAAGTTTTTGTTTATTTTCTTTCTTTTTTTAACCCTTTTTTTTAACACAACGGTAATTTAAGACTAATATCTCCTACTTTCTCATTAATTCTTTCTTCTTTGTTAATTCATCTTGTTTATTATTTTTAAAAAAATTATATTAATTTAACGATGTTTTCTTATATTTTGACCTCAACAGTTCTTATGATTCTTCCTTCTTGAAGGTGGGATAATAGGTCATCTCAAAAAACCACAACCAGTTTTTATCCACAACGTTTCGGATTTATTTGAATCCTTCCTCAGGTGAGTTAACGCCTGTACACAGAACAATAATNATATACTGTATTAGCCGGTTCGATGCCATGGGTTTGGAGTACCAACTCGTACTCAGATTTCCATTAACCTTATATGTTACTTTCACATCCAAAAACTTTTTTAACCATTGTAAGTAGTGAAGAAACAACGATAACCATGTTGATATAAAAATGTAAAAAATATTGTTCTGTGTACAGGCGTTAACTCACCTGAGGAAGGATTAAAATAAATCCGAAACGTTATGGATAAAAACTGGTTGTGGTTTTTTGAGATGACCTATTATCCCACCTTCAAGAAGGAAGAATCATAAGATTATATTAATTTATTTCTAATGTTACAGAATGGCCTGGTAAAATATATTATTTATTATCTCCCTGCTCAATTGGTTTGCTCATTCCTAATTATTTAAAAGGAACCTCGCGTACGTACCACATATCAGTCACGATTAACATATCCTTGTAAATATTTTCTCTCACTTTCATATTACTGTTTGTTTTTGTATTTTTCTTAGAAACTCGGCGAATCCGAAATTAGGTTTTGTCGCCAAAATTGTAAACAATGAATCTTATATGTGTTACCATGCGTTTCCAGGACTTAGCATGGCA
Source organism: Cimex lectularius (assembly GCF_000648675.2). Classification (NCBI taxonomy): domain Eukaryota; kingdom Metazoa; phylum Arthropoda; class Insecta; order Hemiptera; family Cimicidae; genus Cimex; species Cimex lectularius. Next base: position 1,227,290 of record NW_019392683.1, read on the forward strand.
TTCGTGTAATATTGTCAAGGCTTTCGATGTTAAATCGTTTTGTTTTCTTTTACCATCTTCTGGTGAGTCTCGTATCCAATGAAAACCGACGAAAAGCTATTTCATCAAGTCAATTTGTTTAGGCTCATAAAACAATAATGTAGAATATCTGTTTAAAATCGACGAAACACCAGTATTGTATTTTTTAAAATGTAAACTATCGTGATAGTATGATTAGTTCATACTAAGTTATGTCCGAGTGTAACTAAATTTTTAAAATCTATATTTTCTCTGTGAAAACTTTGGAAAGGTGTTTTTCCCCATCTTGACCTTTAAATTTGAACTTGCTTTTACACTGCAAGCCCTTTCAGAATACCCATTCTCGGATTTCCTCTTCACTAGTTTGCTTTTCTAATGCTTTCCGCCTCCCAGAAATTGCTCCTAATTCGCGGTAACTTCCGTGTTATCCAATTTCAAGAAAGACTAAAATGAGTGAAGAGCCAAAGTTAACATTATGAAAAAAAAAAAAGAAATCGTTTGGAGAAATCCAGCAGAACATTAAAAAATCGCGTTGTTTCATCTGGATTTATGAATAACCAACTATAGGCAACTAAAGACTTATTATCGTACAACGTTTTAAAAAATATAATACCGTGAACTGTAACACAGTTTCCATGAAAAAGTTTCATTTAAAAAAAACGTATACCGAAACGGCGCTGTTTAAGCAAACACGCCGGGCCGTTACGTCTTGCGGGTTTAGCATCATATAAAATTCTGGTCCCCCTCCAAAAAAAAAAATTCCAACCACCTCTCTATTTTGAATTTTAAGAAAAAAAGTATTTTTAAAATAAACCAGTTTTTTAGATAAGTTATAAAACGGTATTTTTGAGATAAAATATTCAAAAAGCTTTTGCAGATGCCCAGGCTTCTTTTTCTTCTAAAATAAAATAAAAGATAAATAGTCATATATATTTTTTTAACAAAGTAAAGGTAATATAAAAAATCATTTTTGAAATATTTTATTGATAAAATTATTTTATACTGTGAAAAAATAGAAGTTTTTTAGAATTAATGTGTAAATATTACAAGAACTGCCAAAACAATTTAATTAACATTCCCTTTCTTATAATTATAATTGGTAATGTTAAAAATGTAGCAAAAATTATAGTGTACAAATGAATTTTAAAAAATGATATTATTATTGTGTAAGATTAAAAATTTTCCGTGTTTTAATAAATGTAAAATATACAAATGTTTAAAATATTCGTGAATTGAGTAAAAACCGATGGATCTGATATTACGTCCAGTTATAAAAAAGAAAGCATAAAAGATGGTATTTATTTTCTATTTTGTAATTTATAAATTAAAGATAAGCCGGATCATTTTTAGCGTAATTTCATATATTTTACGGTTTCCATACGCTTAATCACCCTTAGAACCGAAACTGATGTTAAATAAATTGTTCAGCGCGTCCCGTGTGAAACTAACACGGGAAGTGGTCCAATTTTATTTTTCAGTCGCATTCAACGAAAGCTCAATCATTTCATTGTGCTCAAAAGTGTTATTTTGTTTCGAGAAAAGCTTGTTTGTATCATTTGTAAATAATAGCATTATTTATTTTCCCCTTTTTACGATCAGTATAACGAAGAGCGATTTAAATGAATTTCTGCCTCAAATAGAATGTAAGAATGAAAGGGTATTAAATTATTTTAAATAATTGTAAAAAAAGTTCTAAATTGAAGGTTGTTTAATCTAGTCTATTAATAAAAACAATTGTTGTAGCAACTGTCTTAATTTTTACTACCCTATAATAAAAAATTTCCCATTTATTTAAAAAAATAAATAAAATAAGGTAAGAAAATATTGATTATATTATTTATGAAGTTTGTCTTGAACAGTGAGCATGGACTTTGAGAGAATTCCGTTTTATTGATACGTTTTCTTATTAGTTATTTTATGGGCTCTCATCAGAATCGTCGCAATTTATCTATTTATGCAAATTATTTACAAACAAAAAAATATAAATATTATATTAATTATACTTACATGTACGTTCCGGGTTGTCAGCCCAACATCATGAAACCTTTCGCGTTTTAAACTGTCTAAGGGATGCATCTTTATCAACTATGACATCAAAGACCATGCTGTACACTGTTCGAGAATCTAAACTTCAAATAATAATCTCTTTGAAAATAAAGAGCAAAAAAATTTTTTGGTAATAAAATTATAAAAATATAGATTATTTATTTATTTAGATTTTTTCATATAACGATGTTTTACCATCCTTGAATCAGCTCGTTCTCTCTGAATATGCGTTAAAAGCCAAGTTGCTTATTTTTATAATGGCTAAAGTCATAAAACTGATTATATTTGTAGAATATTTTTGTTCTTCTTTTTTTTCATCTTCTTACCCTCATCCCAACAATAACTGTACTTTAAAACTTAAAGCACACAATCATACTTTAAGAACAAGTAGCAATTTACGTGGCAACTTTTAAACAAAAAAAGGAATCATCATCAATCCTACCAGGAGATAAAAATAAATATCTGTAAAGGTCAAAACCTCTGATTATATATCTTTTTTACTTGTAGTATTTTTTTAATGTATGAACATATTTAAATGGTTACAGAAAAACATTATATTCTATAACTTTTTCCCATCTGATTTGCACAAGAGTTTTCCTGGCGGATTTTCAGCTCTCAAGTGGTCATATTTCTTCTCCTCTCGCATAAGAATCATTTCTATGAACTCGTCCTTAGTTGTGACAGAAACGAAATAGACTTCATTTTTAAGGGTTTCTCGTTTGTGCAAGTCCATCGGAATTAAATCTTTGATTGGGCTGGCCGTATCACTCGACGAGGACTATTATCCATTCTGTAACACCTTTTCCATTATTGGATGACACCCATCCATTTGGAACAAACTCTGAAGATGGGTCTTCAAGAGAATATCATCCATGATATCCTTTATTTTGGTCCTGTGCCTTAACCCTTGATAGGCTTTTACAGGGGGTACCTTTCTTAATTATTGCAGTTAACTGCACGGAGTATTGACCTTTGAGAAATTAAGTACACGTGTTTAACGTTCCTTAATACAGGCAACATTTCTGTAATTACTATATAATAAAAATGATATGTACTTTATTGCAAAAATAGTTATAAACCTGAAATAATATAAAATTTAAAGTAAATTTACGGCATGAGAGGTCGATTTATACATGAATTAAATTTAGGTCGACACAGAAAAAAATGAAATATATACAGACCAAAAACATCTTTCAATTAATTAATTGAATTAATTGTTAGGTATTGGTTGATATACAAAAAGCCAGTGTCTCGAGCGGGATTCGAACCCACGACCAATCGGACCACGAAATCTAATGAATTTAATAATGTAAATTAAGCATATCTTCACTAAAGCTCTCCGTGGCCATTTCATTTGTCGCCGAAAATCAAATATATTTCAGGACATTTTAAAAATGGCAAAAAGGAGGGAAAATTCGAAAGTTTGGGTTGAGATGGGGAGTTGGTATACGAGTGGATCGAGGTCACGATAGCACAAGTGGTCGAGCAGCGACGTATTTAGCCGAAGGTCGTGGGTTCGAATCCCGCTTGTGATACTGACTTTTTTACCTCAACCAATACCTTACATAAAGTTTAATTAATTGAAAAATAAATACATTTAATAGTCTAATTTTTAATAATTACATTACTTAGTAACAACCATTATAAAACAATTTTTTCTTTGTTTAATTTACAATAAATCTAGATTATAAATTATTGGGGCCAGCAATTTAGAATGAAAAAACTTTAAAACATTTAATAAAGTAAATTCCGATATTAACTTTTGGCGAAGGTGCCAGCAGGCTCGCATAATTTTTTTTATTTTGAAATGTTTAAGCAACAAGTCAGTAAACTGTGTCTTGTTTAATTTAATAAAATTTAGATGCAGAAGCCTAATATTAGATAAGATAGTGCATTTGAAAGTATCGTATATGTTACAGTTAGCAGACCCAAGAAAATTTTACTTAATCGGCGTATTTAGTCGAAGGTCGAGGGATCGAATCCCGCTCGTGACGCTGACTTTTTTATCTCAACCAATACCTTACATAAAGATTAATTAATTGAAAAAAGTTAAGTCAATCGGGCCACTAACTGAAATGGATTTAATCTTTTGATTTGAAATTTGGACACTCGTTAAAGTGTATGTTCTAACTAATTTTGCACTTTGTCCGCTTAAGATTACAATAATAAAATTAATCTAATTAAATCAATCACGAAACTGAATGAATTTTAATGCTCTGTCCATTTATACAACCAAATGTACAATACGATTAATATTTTAATATATGGTTGTATTGAGAAAAATTTAACTAACCTGAAAAATGAAATATTTTGAACATTGTTGTGAACTTAGGACACCTGTGGTTTTTTAATTCAATTTGACGTGTAAGATAAACTCATGACCTATTGATATCCGTTCACGAGACACTGTATAAAACACTACATAGATGTGCATATAGATTTTAATCGAGGTGTATGGTATACCGCGCCCTCCGAGAGCTGTTTATCCCCCGTTCTGTGCTTAAAGTACACCGGTACATCATGGAACCTGATTAGTAGGCATAGTCGCAGTGGTTAATTTCTTCTACAGTTGTTGTACATTCCAAAACCCGTCTTCCTGCTGGCAAATATCTTACGACAGTTTGTTAGTTAGGTGAATTGGTATTTCCTCCGCTTCCCCGCCGAATTTGCATGTGCCGTGTTGGATTATACCAATCTTCTACAAACGCCCATTTAGTCTGCAGTGCATTCTATTACTTCTTTCCTTCCAAAACTTGATAGAAGTTCCTTGGATTGTTCGTGTTCGAGTGAATTCCTCATTTTCATTTTGTCATTTTGTCTAAGGTACTGATTGAGTGTGAATTCTTATACTACAGAAGGGCTCAGGATGGACCAGCGATTCAGCAGTCCCTTTCCTTGCAAGGGCATCCGCAGTGTTTTCCTGCTTCCTTTGATACATTCTTCTTTCCTTCCGAAATTCGTTAGAAGGTTCTTGGATGTTTGTGTCTTCTGTCTCAGATACTCATTCATAGTGTGGGTTCCTATGACACAGAAGAGTTCAGGAGTAACTTCGAATATTCAACATCATAAAAAAATTCAACAAAAATCAGAATTATCGGATCTGACTGATATGAATTTTGAAGTAAACGTTGATAGAACTTAAATATAGATAATTAACCTATTTTAATTTCATGGAAGAAAAAAGTTTTTCGGCGTTCCTGCTGACAAGCTTCATAGCTATATAAGTCTCATAAAAATATTGAACTTATAAAATTACAATACACCGAAAAAATCTGAGGTTTTATTTTTAACTAAATTTCCCTAACTCCTCTAATGTAATTTTAACGACATCTATTCAAACTCCTAAGGTAATTTTGCAGCATAAGCAAGGATATGGAACGAGCTGGTTCTCCAAGGTAACCGCTTAATTCACCGCCCACACTGTAAAATATGACCTATCTTCTCTCCTCCGTAGCGTTTATCCACTTTACATTCGCCATAGAAATTCGACAATTCGTAAAATAAGCCGGCCGCAAACCGCCGACTGTTAGAGGGAAATTGCCGGGGACTAGGGCCATTTGCGGTTCAGTTTATCTCCGACGCGATCCCGATTGTGCTGTAATCCGGCTTTGACCCGGGCCGGGGATCCCGTACAAAATCTGCATGAAGACGTCACCACGATCGTTCCCTGACATGCCATTGCCATGCACATTAACTGGGAACCCCGCAGCACAAACACGGCTATGCCTTTTATGCCTCCTGGCGTTGACGTTCTATCAACACTTGGAAAAACAGATTGAAAAAAAACTAACTTCAGTTAATTTTTTCATATTTCATAAATATCCTAGCTTCTACGTTAGTTAATATTAAAATTTTGAACTATTGATAAGATAAAACTAAATGTATTAACTTTAGTATGATTTTAACAGTTTTTCAAAAATATAAATGTAATATTTTATTAATATTATTTTTAAAAGGATTCCATACGTTTTAAGGCTTCGTACTTCTCATTTTCCTTCATAAGATGCACATAAAACAAATAAAAATATGTGGTGGGGGAGGTGCATTTCTCGTAGAAAATATGCCTACAGGGTCAAAATTACCACAGAACAACAAAATATTGATGTAAATTTCTCTGTCCGAAAAGATTGATACATTTTGTAAGACTATATCGGAAACTATTTGGTCTATAGAGATGGGTGTGGTCGTCATGGTTGCGTTCGTCCTTCGAAGTCGAAAACTTGGATTATTATGGGGTTTTCGACAGGGTCTGGCACCCAGGCATACTTTTTAAACTTAAGCGCTTCCTACCCTCTCATTATTACCTTTTATTGAAATCCTACCTAACTGATCGCTGTTTCATAGTGAGGCGCGGCAATGAATTCTCGGACGTCAAGCAGACACAGGCCGGTATACGGCAAGGTAGTATCCTTGGTCCTGTCCTACATATCATTTATACTGCTGACCTACCAACACATCCTGACACTATTATCACCACCTTAGGACGACACCGCAATCCTGTAACTCGAATCCTGTCCAAGCTACCTCCAACATCCAGGAACACCTTGAGCTTATCGAAGACTGGTGTAAAAATAGAGGACAAGACTGAACGAAAAAAATGCACTCAGNTTTAGTTTTTCTACATTTTCCTTGTTTGATCATTAAGTCACCCTCTTCTACTTAAAGACAACTTCCCTGTTTACACGACGAAACTCCTCCGATACAGAAATATGCTAATGGATTAAGTCCATTCTGTTCACGGAGATTGTCGGCCGTCTGTCCCTCATTTCTTTTTTTACGATCAGCACGTGGCATCTCTTGCCATGCAAAAACGTACAATAGAGCAAATAAAAAGTATGTTTAAACAGCACTATTTAATATAAACTGGTGCGTTTATCGTGTGTATTACGGTTTTATCAACTATGTCAAAATAATGTCGCTGTGATAGAAAAATAATGATCGATGATAGTTTTGTGATACGAATGGGTGCCCAATGAATGTCTATGGGCCATTTCTTAATTATTATATGATTATTCGAAAATCGTGAGATGCGGTCTGATGTGACGTAGGTTTCAGAAAAACATTTTCTTTATCGTGCCAACGTTTTGATCTTTATTGAGATCATCTTCAGGGCTCAAAGTGTTTGTTTTCTGCGTAATTGTGCCATTCTTGCGAGTCGTGTTGAGAGATTGTTATAGATTTGATCAAATTTAGATCTCTACTCCTTGCATTGAGTATAACAATCGAAATAGTGCAAATGTACAAAGAAGAAATATTGGCTTAACTCCTCCGTGGCAACAAATGGTGTCAAATATAGAATACGTAATTGCATCGTTTGATTTTTATTTTATCAAAATTGGTTTGATTTGTTATAAACTTGTTCTTGGCTTGATTAAAATTTTTACCATGTTTTTTCATTTAGTTATTCTTAAATTTATTCAATTTGGCAAGAAAAGAATAATCGTTTTAAAAGAATTTTGTTCATTCTTTTGATTTGAAATCTATATTAAATTCCTGCTTGTATATGGACCTAGTCGTGATTTTTATCTTCAATTATATTTTAAATAAACTGTTTTATTGTTTTTACAAAGTTCAATTTTTTCTGATATTATTTTGAAATATCTACATATAAAAAAGCTACAAAACATACAAAAATTTTACTTTACAAGTACTGTACATGTTCTAAAAGTACACTGCTGAATTTAAAATTTGTTTAACCATTTACAGTCTAGGCTCCTTGGGGTCGCATCCAGTGGATTTGACCAAAGTGAAGTCGCTGTAGTCTAAACCTGCGGAAGTGACAGCGTCTGCAAATTCATCGAGGAAGGTGCTGTCCCCACGACGACGAGTCAACAACCAAGCCGATTCTACAAATATTAAATTAATTACGGCGTTAAAATTTAATTTTTAAAAAAAACGAACCTGATTTAAGACCAGGGGTGGCCTTGCAGGAGTAGAGTACGGCGTAGTTATCGTAATCAGTCGCTATGACAGTTAGAGGGACTTTCACTTCGATCAAACCTAAAACACACATTTTGTTTAATATTGAAAAACCCTGTCCAGAAAACACAAACCCGTACCGATTAAAAGCTCGTATTGGAGTACGACGGATGAACCAACGATAGCTGTCACATTTGTACTACTTCTCAACGAGGTGTACTTCTTCAATCTGAAAATTAAAGTCGGTTCAAATCGGCATTATCATAATTTCAAGCATATTTGACGTACACTGGTTGATACTGGTAGTACAGGACGTCTAACACGTCGTCTCTGACCTCTGACTCCATGGTCCTGCAGATTCCGTCGGCTTGGAAGATGTAGTTACCGAAACTGGCGTACTCGTACCAACGGCCGGTGAAAAACTGAATAAAGATGTTTTTACAAAAACTATTTTCTACCAGGAAAAAAAAATCCTCGACTTACCCACTCAGGAGTGAAAATAGGTAAATCGGCGCCCTCCAGACATTCGCCGGGGACGATGGGTAAACGCCCGCCCAATATGCTCGCGGTGGAGGACGCCAACACCGCGAAAAGACAGACGATGATACTGAAAATATGCTTATGAAATTTACAAATAATTTCTTTAGTGTAATATCATACTTACAGCCTTGCCATTGCTCTTTTCTGTTTCGAACGTTTTATCAATTCATATTTATACTAATTAATTGACAGTTCTTGCGAAATTGATCAGCATCGATCAATTACCAATAATCTCTTGATGTTATCGCAAGGCTTAAACGTAGTTGACAATTCTTTCTAAAAAAATACATGTATACTTAACGTACTAATAATATTTACAAATTTAAAAACTGTACGTTTCCAAATCATACTGCAATCATAGTACATTATTATTCTTCTTTTTAAAAAATTAATATTACACTAAATATATTAATTTTCCATGATTTCCGTGTAAAATACGCTATGTTGATCGAACTATTTATAGAATGATAATTGTTTACCGATAAATCAAAGGCACTTCATCCTAAAGAGTTTGCAGTGTTATCAATCTTAAAGAAAAAGAGTGAAAAATTTGATGGAGATCTTAACTAGCCTCGTATTTTGTTTTAATCTCTTTAACGGAACGAATTTATTGATTATATAATTCTAACAAATATAAATCAAAAGCAGTTTTATGATTTAATATATTCTATTATGCAAACCTCGCAAATGTAACCAATTTAAATATATATTAATTATAAATAAATAGAAAATTGAATAAAATGTCATGTAAAAGATTTAATACAGCTAGATACATTTTTTTGCAGTAAAGCAGACGATACATTATTAAATATATTCACAGATAGAAACATGCAAACAACACAAATGAAATTAATTTAGTTATAGAAGAAAAAGAAGAAGAAATACTATTTTTATACATTCTAAATAACACAATTCAAAATTTAAAGTTACACAAATTTTACTATTAACTTTTAGGTTTAACTTCAAGTTGCTGAGGACGACAGCGTACAAAACGACATTTTGGCAACCGCTCCTCCTTAAAAGGCTCTGCAATGAGAAAAATTGATGTCCGAAGCCTGAGGTGCCTGGAAGCTGAGAAATAGAATGGCTAGCCAGCCTTCGGTGAAAGCAAATGGTTTCTGGTCAAATGGGTTGATGAAAGATGGCGAGAAAGGTAGACAACCTTTGAATACTCCCATCGGTTTGAGACCAAACTCAAGCAAAATTGATCCTTCCCGATTACTAAAACAGACAAACTTTTACAGGACCCCCTGTATATGTAGTGTGGAGTTCAAAAGGACGTCGAGCACATCTACTTCTGCCAGAAATTTGAGAAAGAGACGTATTAAGAAAAAAAATCATTCAAATAGCTGTCCACCCCACCCACAAAGACCTAGTCCAAACAATGGAACTTTACCAGGTGTTGAAACTTTTTCTGTATTGGATATTTTATTCGCGTATACTTATTTTATTTGGATTACCAAATGAAGGCCTTAAGAAATTAAACCTTCCCCAAAAATTGTATTTTTAGCATACCAAGTAGACGTTTTTTCCTCCAGTACGAGGTCTCCATTAGGCATGGCGGGGTGGTAGTGGGAAAAAAAAAATATAACTAGATTAAAAATGTGTGGTGATTAGTGACCATTAATCGATAATTATTCAGAAATCATGAGATGCGGTCTGGTGTGATGTAGGTTTGGATGGGGTACGGGCCTACTCAGGCTTTTAACCCCTCGGGTCCTGGTCGCCCACCCTGTGTAATATATATGTAGGTTTGAGAAAAACATTTTCTTTATCGTGCCGTTTCGATCTTTATTGAGATCATCTTCAGGGCTCAAAGTGTTTGTCTTCTGCTGTCCGAAAAGATTGATACATTTTGTAAGACTATATCGGAAACTATTTGGTCTATAGAGATGGGTGTGGTCGTCATGGTTGCGTTCGTCCTTCGAAGTCGAAAACTTGGATTATTATGGGGTTTTCGACAGGGTCTGGCACCCAGGCATACTTTTTAAACTTAAGCGCTTCCTACCCTCTCATTATTACCTTTTATTGAAATCCTACCTAACTGATCGCTGTTTCATAGTGAGGCGCGGCAATGAATTCTCGGACGTCAAGCAGACACAGGCCGGTATACGGCAAGGTAGTATCCTTGGTCCTGTCCTACATATCATTTATACTGCTGACCTACCAACACATCCTGACACTATTATCACCACCTTAGGACGACACCGCAATCCTGTAACTCGAATCCTGTCCAAGCTACCTCCAACATCCAGGAACACCTTGAGCTTATCGAAGACTGGTGTAAAAATAGAGGACAAGACTGAACGAAAAAAATGCACTCAGTGTACTTTTACGCTGAAAAAGCAGTCTTGCCCTCCATTGTACATCAACAACAAAGAGATACCAGTTTCCACTCAAGTCAAATACCTGGGACTATATCAGGAATCCCCACACAAGACTTAAAAAACAGCAACTTAATACAAGACTTGAACTACTACGAAGACTTAACCCGAAATCGACTTTGACAATTAAGACAAAGCTAACACTGTACAAGACTTTACTAAGACCAATATGGACGGAGTGGAACTGTGGACTGCCTATGGCATCAAATAACCAGCGCATCCAGTCCTTCCAATCGAAAGTCCTTAGACAAATTGTCAAAGAATCTTATTATGTCACTACCCGCACTATCCATAAAGACCTCAACATTCCTTTTGTCAACGAACTGATTCGGTCCAGATTGCAAACCTTCCACACCAAACTTTCGAGCCATCCAAACCATACTGCTCGAGCCCTCTCCATTCATTCCCATCCTGGCAATCCGGCACGTCGCCTCAACCGACGGTGGCCTCGGACCTCTTTGACACCTAATCATACACACTGAGTGCCAGCAATGGTTGGCTCCTCAAAGCATGTGTTCTACCGGTGCAGTGCTGTCATTAGTGCTAGTGTTGTGCTGTGTGATATATTAATCATGTGTACATATTTGTATAGTACTCTTTCCTGTATAGGTAACAAACAAATTTTTAAAAAATATGGGGCCAACAGCACAACCAACTCAGCAGTTACTGATAGTTTTTTTTTCTTTTCTTTTTTTAAATATAACTGCATTCTTCTGTGAAACATGTAAAACATACAAACAACTATAACAGTAGCAAGAAAGCTTGAACAGCTACCATCCAGTGATGGTAGCCGTTTGTACATCAATACGATGAGCGAGATGGACTCCGTCCTAGGAGACTGATGTCAAGTGTTAAGGTTGTCGCGGGGCCACCGACGCTTCAGTCTTCTGTTGGGATTATTAGGTAATGTGGTGGATGACAGGTTTTTGACGAAAGGGTTCGGATGATGGGGTAGTTTGGAATGGAACGGTTTGTAGCGGGTTTGGTCTAGCTCTGTAACGAGAGACATTTAGGTCGGTATGGATTGTGTGATTGGATACATAGAAAGGGGTGTTGACTATTGTTCTGAGGATTTTGGATTGAAGGGATTCGATTGAGGTTGGAACAGTCCCGTAAAGTTCAAATTCGTATGTCCTATGTCCAATGGGGTCCAGTAGGGCAATGTTTTGTTTGTTAGTGAGAGTTTTGGTCGTCTGTCGAGTAGTCGTTTAAGCATGAAAAATCGTATGTTACAGTCTGTGCGCTTAAGCCGTGTATGGGGTTCCACGTCAGTCGTTTGTCCAGGTGGAGCCCGAGGTATCGAACATGGTGCGCAATTGGAATGGGAACGTTGTTGAGGTTTATTGGTGGGAGCATTTTCTTGTTTAGGCTAAATATTTTGTTTGTTGATTTGGTTTTGTTGATCTTGATTCTCCACTGACGAAGCCAGCATTCTAGGATGTGTAGGTGATTTTGGAGATTCGGGAAGTTGCGACAGTATCTGGATCAAGAGATAGGATTGCGGTATCATCGGCAAAGGTGAAGGTGATAGTGTTAGGTTGCGTAGGTAGGTCGGAAGTATAAATTGAATAAAGGAAAGGAGCGAGCACGCTGCCCTGTGGGAAACCTGCTAGAATAGGATGGATAGGAGACAATGAATTTCTGTGGGATACTTGGAAGTAACGATCGTTAAGATAGGATTTTAGGATAAGGTATTGCTAGTAGGATGTTCTTGAGCTTCCACAACAGCCCAGAGTGCCAGTCTCGGTATAGGCCTGGTGTCTATCCAAGAACACACCCGGGCAATACAGTTTTAGCTCAAGAGCTGTGGGAATAACATCGATTATGCGATGTGCTTGTTGTACAGTTGAGTGGCAACTCCGAAAGCCGAATTGATAATGTGGAATTGTGTCGGTAGGAATTTCCTTGGACAACCGGATCAATAGGAGCTTTTGCAGTATTTTGACAATAATGGGCAAAAGACTGACGGGTAGGAGCTAGGAAGGTGATTTGGTTTCTTAGGTTTTGGGAGCATCCTGATAGAAGAAAAATTTAAAAAAACTGATAAGGCCTTTTACAACTCTTCCTTCCCACAAACTCGCGAAAACAAAAAATATTACTACTAACTTCATACCTAAATTTGATACTAACAATTCTTTAGAATTAATAAAACAATTAATTAACTTGAATCTACCTAATGATAGTGTTTTAGTGTCATTTTGATGTTGCTAATCAGCGGAAGAAGTTCATAATAAATTACATAAATAAAATAATTTCTGTCTTTCAATTTCGTAGTAAATAGAAACGAGATTGCTTATAGAATAAAATAAGAGGTGACCATGAAAAAGCGTTAATATTAAAAACTTTGAATAAGTAGTTATTTTTGAACAAATCATTTAATGCCTTTTTGATGAAATAACCTTGGAATTGATGAAAATTATGTAGCGCTGTATTTATTATTTCGAAAGGGAAAATAATTTCTTCCCGGAAAAATCACTGGCGATTATTGTGCCGTAAATGCAATATAATATATATGGGGTGGCGGCGGCGTTGGGAGCGGCTCTTAACCCCATTCCAGGGAGGTTGCCGCCCCCGCACACGTGGCTCTTACATCCCTCGCTTCCTTTGCAATCTACCACTCTTCGTCAAGTAGGCGAACCGTCCCCGGTTAACAAAACAATGAGGAATGGAAAACAAAAGGGGTTTTTGCAGTGATGCCCTTCGCCCTCAATCACGACAGGGTAAATCGACTCGTCTTAAATAATTCTCATTGCCTTTTCCCAAGACCGGGACAAAATAGGGAATTTTACGCTTCACTATGCAAAGAATAACGGGAAATTGCGCAATTATTCTTCTCACTGAATTACTTTGTAAAAAAACATTTAGAAATTGGACATTGAATCGCAAAATCGTATTATAATATCCTCTGTCAGACCTGGATGAGGATGTAGTACATGGGAAACCACTGGACCTCCATGACCGAAAAATTTAAAAACTTCAAATGTTTACCAACGAGAAAAAATACTGTTTCGCCCGGGAATAGGTCAAATTTGACCTTCAGACTATAAAAAACCTAGAACATTGTGTGACCTCCGGAGAGATAAATGGTAATTTACTACAGTGGCTTTCGAGATATGCTGAAGAGGTGTCAAGCTGATCAAAATCTGCCGATATATCACACACCCTCAAGAACAACTCAGCAAAAGAAAATTTTACAGGAGAGACAGATTGAAGTTTACTTTTTGGTATCTATTAAGTACACGCCATTATGGCTGTTGGCAAAAAAACTGTCATGATCCATCAATGTTGACTTTCGTTTGTCCAAGACTTAAGCGAAAACACAAAACTTTAAAAATCCATCTGTACCCCTAAACCAGCTATCGCTTTTTAAGTTGTGACACTTTTCTTGCATATACTGGCTCTCAGTAATTTGATTAACTTTGAATGAATAATGGAATTAATTTTTTGTGATAGTAACAGACAACATGCGAACCTAACAAACAAGCATAAATAAACGTTAGGAAAAACAAATTTATACAATTGGTTTAACAGTTGTTTTTCATAATGTGAAATTAATGCCCTGATGATGACCTTTAAATAAGTCGAAAGCTTGGCAGTAACAACTGAATTTGGTTTTTTCTTCAAAAGCTTGATCCAGAGTGTTCGTGAGTGAAGAAGTATGAAAGTACTAAGCATATAATAACGTGGTATTGCTTGCAGTATTTCTTCTCTTTGAATTACTTTGTAATTGAAAAACATTTATAAATTGTACATCGGATAGCAAAAGCATAATGTCTATATAGCATAATCCTCTGTCAGACCTGGATAAGGATGGGAAACCACTGGACGACCATCACCGAAAATTGAAAAATTTCAAATCAAAAATTGATGTCCACCAAAACGAGAAAAAAATAATAACTGTTTCACCCGGGAATAGGTGAAATTTGACCTTCATAGACTTCAGACTATAAAACCTATAACCACCTCCAAACGTGGAGCGCGTGGCGAGAGAATTCGCCGGATGCGCAGCGGCTCCGGCCAGACGAGGAACGCGTGGCGAAGAGTGAAGGTGGCTTTATCATCGTCCTCTTGTTCTTGCCTTTTTTCTTTGGCGATCTCTTTTACCGAGAAGGAGGACATCATCTGGATTTGACAGTCTATTTTGCGGAAGGACATCGGAGGGACATCGCTTCGAAGCGGACAAGGAGTTGCACCATTATAGCCCGGAATCCGTTCAGCGCGCTCCAGGACTAACCTCTGTGCACAGAGTATTTTTTATTTTATTTTCTTTTGTTTCTATATATGTCAACACATTTGTAGTTATTGCCGGCATAACATTCATTTCTTTTCTTGATCTTTACCAAAGAGGCCTTGTTCAAGATTGTTAGCCTTTCGAACGATATTATTTTATTATACCAAAAAAAAAAGGGATTTTATTTTATTTTTTTTTATTCTAAATTTTCCAAAAGAAAGGAATTAAAGAAAAAGTGATTATTATTATTTTTTTATTTTTTTATTTCTGTGCCACCTTTTTTTAACTGAAACAACTGTCCTGAGACCACGTCGCTCTTTCCTTTATTACAAATTGTTTATTACCCCTACATAAAATATATTATAAGACCAAGCACAGCGACCACTTATAATATATTTTATGTAGGGGTAATAAACAATTTGTAATAAAGGAAAGAGCGACGTGGTCTCAGGACAGTTGTTTCAGTTAAAAAAAGGTGGCACAGAAATAAAAAAATAAAAAAATAATAATAATCACTTTTTCTTTAATTCCTTTCNCGGAACGAATTTATTGATTATATAATTCTAACAAATATAAATCAAAAGCAGTTTTATGATTTAATATATTCTATTATGCAAACCTCGCAAATGTAACCAGACAGCAATGTCATCCGCATAAAGCGCAATTTTGCAATTTCTCAGTGAGGGGAGTGGATTTATAAAAAGGAGGAACAAGCATGGCCCTAGGATTGAACCTTGGGGAACTCCGGCGGCAATTGGGAAAGGTCTGGAAGTTTCATTGTTTATGGAAACACGGAAACAACGGTTTTTTAAGTAGGCCATGACAACTTTTATAAGATATCCAGGGAAATTCATTTCAATGAGCGTCCTGCCAGACCGAATCAAAGGCCTTCTCCATGTCTAAGAGGATCTTCCCAGTATGTTTTTTGTTGTTGAACATGTTGGTCACATGATCTACTACGCGAGTGAGTTGGTTGGCCGTAGAGAGGCCCGGTCTAAAGCCGTGCTGCTTATCTACGATAATGCTATTAGCTACCCCTAAACCAACTATCGCTTTTTGAGTAGTGACACTTTTCTTGCATATATTGGCTCTCTGTAATTTAATTTAGTTTGAATGACTGTAATGGTATTAATTTTTTAGTAAAAATTTTGTTATGTAAATAAAACCATCTCTNCACAGAAGACAAACACTTTGAGCCCTGAAGATGATCTCAATAAAAGATCGAAACGTTGGCACGATAAAGAAAATGTTTTTCTGAAACCTACATCACACAGACCGCATCTCACGATTTCTTAATAATTATCGATTAACGGTCACTAATCACCACACATGGCACTCAATGTTTTTGGAGAACAATCATACGCCTATGTAATGAAGATGAAACTACAAGAATAGGCCAAAATCTGAAACACATCTATTTCAGTTCAAGTTTAATTGAGGTCGCCCTCCACCCAAGTATAACAAATATATTTGTTCGCATCTCAATTTAAGAAACCAACGGAGTTCAGAAATCGGTAGCCTTCAATCATCGTACACGGTGGGGACAAAAATCGCCATGGAGAGATCCAGTGTCTTTGTAGTAGGAGTGCTTCGATGCTTGTGCTTTTTTTAAACATTCCCTGTGAGCTGCCCTTGTTTGTCCGACTGTCCAGTCACATATTCTCCAGTGAGAAAGAGAAAACACATCCTAGATCCTTTACCCTAGAATTCTAATACTCAAGCCTACCTATTCAATCATCTTAAGAGCTGTAATTTTGTTAAGCATGAATCTTGCAGTTAACACCTTGCGAACATATTTCATGTGCAGCTCCAGTGTGAATATAGAGGATCAGTGTTTATTTCTAGAAAAAGCATAAAATTGGACATAGGCTTGGGGAGAGAAAAGATTTTTTTTAAATAAAATATGTGGCCACCTTTACACTTCTTCTTACTGCCTATAACCACAGAAGCATAAGTCAGGATAGCTCGGCATGCTCTGCTGAACACCCTGATCTTGTTAGACCAGAGAACCAAGTCCTGTTTCAACAGATACCACCGGGGGCGTCAGAGGCTGCAATGGTTTAGGCGTTGATACGGCGCTCATCACTGTAAGGTAAAGGTCCAGAGTTCAAATCCAGCAGCCCTGCATTCGAACCCGACATACTTACAAATGGGCTTTTTTCAAAAACACTGGCACCCCGAGGGTTGATATAACCTCTGCTGTTGCAAACCTTCGTAAAAAAAAAATTTTTTGGTTGAGTAGATGTTGGTGTTTGGTCTGCGAGTTGGTGAACTCATGTTGAACCAGTACACAGGCCCAGTATGCCCATGTGACCAAAACATGAATTTTGGTTGATATTGCTTTTTCTTTCAAGCAATTCCCGATAGACAATTTTCAAGATATTGTAACTCATAGTATTATAGTTGTTACAGAATCTATGCTATTACCTTTATGGAACCAATTTTCAGATAAGTATTTGTTACAAGTATTACTCACATAAAGTGTGGTGCTTTTCTTGTGGTGTCATATTGGTTTTGTGTCATAAAATTGTTATGAAACATGAATTTCTATTCTGCTGTTTTTATATGATTGTGGCAGGGTGGGAGACGTGGTAAATCTTAAATTCCCACCCTGCCATAATCATATAAAGACAGTAGAATAGAAATTCACGTTTCACAACAATTCACGCAACACCAATATGACACCACAAGAATATCATCACATTTTATGTATGTAATACTTGGTTCAAAGTTTACTTTTACATCTATAATGTATTTTTTCCAGTCAACATATTTTGTAATTCACCAATGTTGTGGGGATGACCCGAATAAAGGTCAAAACATTGGCAAAAAAATGAAAAAGGTGTTTTTCTAAACTACCTCATTCTTGTCTGCTGAACACACATATATTTATATATTTCATATAATAATATACAATATCTTAATAATAGAAGAATTATATTTTCTAAAATACTTCATTTGTTGCAAAAAAATCTATAAAATTATTGCCTTTAATTTATGTTTAAATGTATTAAAATTTAGATGAAAGAAATCAATATTTTGACATATTTTATTTCCTTCTCTCATAATTCTATTTATTTGTAAATAAAATATTTAATGTTTTTATACAAAAGTGAACACTTTGTACAAAACAGAACATGATGAACGTCTGGTAGCACTAAACATAGAATGTCAGTGTAGTAGGACATTGAAAGTGATACATGAAATGAGGTCAATACAATTTAGTCACCCAGTGATTATATTGTAAAGAAATAATAGATCAAAAACGCCTTCTGTCTGCTAGTGCTGGAAGATTAAGAAAAAAAGGAAAAGACAGTTCTGATGATGAAAGGAAAGGAAATTGAAAATGAAGGATTCTAATAAATTCATTTTGAACTTGGTGGTCAGTCTAGTTTAACACATGAAACAATAACAACCATTTAGTTTTTTAAACTTAAAAAAATAAATAAATAAATGGTTGTTATTGTCTCCGTGTGTGTAACTAGCCTGACCACCAATTGAATGAACCACATCTTAAGGAAGAAAATAGAGATACAACTATAATTATTTTGAACTTTATCTAAGGATTCAAAATGAGAAGAAAACTCTGGATTCCATACAACAGTAGAAAATTCAAGGATATGATGAACGTGAGTTTTTTACAATGTCAATGATGAATTGGGATTGTGAAAATTACGAGATGTTTCCTAAAACAAAACCCAGAATTTTAAGAGCTTTTTTATTAACTCATTTACATTTTAGTGGTCAATTGACCAAGTTACATCTTTTAATTAATTATTCTTTCCATGTAAGGTCTTGGTTGAGATAAAAAAAATTTATTAACACTGATAATAAGCTCCTTAAATTCCAACTTGCTATCAAACAAGATACTCCTGTATAGTGATAGATATTCTTTTTAGTGTGGTATTATTTAGAGAAAAATTGTATAAAATGGTGTTGGAAGAACAATTACCAGATAACGCAGGAAAAATCAAGATGGGATCTAACAAATGAACTTGTGTGTTATATTGAAACAGAAATAGAAATATATTTATTTTTTAAAAATTCACAATAGGGCTTGGCCCCTTTGCAATGAGTAGAGAAATGTAAAATAATTAAATAACAAAATGGTTAACAAAATATAATGCAAGAAATAATAATTAATAAACTCAATTTGTACGATATTAACATAGTTGAATATGAATGACAAAGAGAAGTAGGTATAAAAGGAAAGTGTAAAAGAGAATAGCAACAAGATCAAGTTAAATCATGTTAGTTTGATCAAATCATGGATTGTTTGCAAAAAAGTTGAAAGCTTCATGCCTGAAAGCCTACCTAAAGGGGTGGGTCGGCCTAAAGGGAAGCCCACGGATACTGAATCATTCATAGATTTGGATCTATTATGCAAGCTTTTTATAATATTTAAACTACAGAAAGAATTAAAATCAAATATTATGAATAAGTGAATAGTATAATGAGTTTATAAACAAATTTTATTAGATGACCATATACTAGAGCGTTGTTCAGAGCGAAAAGTGACTAATTTATGGGTTTGGGGACCTCCTTCATACCATAAATCTTATTAACAATGGACTTTTCTCAATTCAATAATTAGAACAGTTCGTGATCTTATGTTCCAAATATTAGGTATTTTGCAAAATTCACATTTATTATTCTGTTGATGATTTATTTTATCTATTTTATTATTGATTTCAACTCAAAAACTGTTTTTACTAACCAAGTTATGAGATACATTGTTCCACAAAAAAAAAGGTGCACTATGAAATTTTGATTCCTTTTAAATTTGACAATGTTTTAGCCCTATTTTTAGTTTTACTACTTTAAAAATTATTTAATAATTATACTTACACAGAATTTGTTTTTGTCACTGACAGTGAGGCAAAACTGCTTAATTCATAATTTGATTTAAAATCTCCACAGTGTAAATCATCAAGGGCATTTAATCCTTTAGAAAAGTCTTTATTCAATTTTGTGCTGGAGGCACAAAACAAAAACGATACAAAAATGCCTATAATCAGCGAATAAGTTGCCTGGGACGTTGCACTCGTTGAGGATGGAAGAAATCAGCGTTACGCTGAAAGAGTTTTAGATTTGTCTAAAACGTCTGTTGTCGACATTCAATGATACCAGGAGATTGCGAGTACAGAGACCATGACCAAGATGCCTAAGAACCAAGGGACCAACTGACTACCAATTTATCAGATTTCACACTCTGATCGCTTTTCCATTGCTTCTGAAGCGTCTCAAAGACTTCAAACTGTGCGAGATGTGTCCATTAGCAGTAAAACATTAAGAAGGAGACTTACAGAAGTGATTCTGCATCCCATAAGGCCAGCAACGGGTGCAGTGCTTCCAACCCTCTTCGGGACCATTTAGAGTTTGCAAGGGACACTGGCATTGGGCGGAAACAGTAATGAAGGAATGTTATATTTTCAGAGTGCCAGTTTTCTCTCCATGGATGTCTTCACGTTTATCAAGCAGATGTAGAGCTCTACAGCCAATGCTACGATTCAGATAGGTGAAGAGTGGAATTTCTTCGGAGGCAAAAACAAAGTTACACATAATAGGAATTCGCATAATGCAGAAATCTACACAACAGAAATTCTTGAGGAATGTGGTGCTATTAGCTTTGTTTATTTCCCTACCATCCATAACCATTGGCGATTTTCGTTTATGCAATATAATTCAAGACCATCTGTTACCACCAGTGTTATGCAGTACCTTTGGGATGTCAACACTTACACCCTAAGACACCCTGTCCAAATTCCCAATTTGAACCACATTGAGTACTTTTGGGACAAGCTTGGACGTTGGTAAAACGAAGAAATAACCCTCCTAGCCTTAGCTGAGCTGAAGGTTAAGTTAGTTGAGATTTATGCAACATAATTCAAGACCATCTGTCGCCACCAGTGTTATGCAGTACCTTTGGGATGTCAACACTTACACCCTAAGACACCCAGTCCGAATTCCCAATTTGAACCACATTGAGTACTTTTCGGACGAGCTTGAACGTTGGTAAAACGAAGAAATAACCCTCCTAGCCTTATTATTGAGCTGAAGGTTAAGTTAGTTGAGATTTGGGATGAAATTCCTCAAGAAGTGGTTAAAAGCTTATTTATGATTATGATTAGAGTCTGTAAAAAGAGCAAGAGGAGTTTGTACAAAAGAGATTTTTTTTTTAATTTTCATTTTACCACTAACCAAATCTTTTAATAAATATCTGAATTAAAAAAATATCAGTGTTAATATTTCTGAAAAGGCAAGTACATAAAAAATATCCAAATTTCAAAATGTGCCACTTTTTGTGGAGCATTTAGTTATCTGACTTGTGATTAATTTTTTTTAATTCTTTAAAGAACTTTTTGAATGCAAAAATCCATATTGAATCTAGATCTCCTTATTCTATTGCCTTAAAAATACCTCTTTTGTTGACCTATTAATTACAGTTGACCTGTATGATTTTGTATCAAGATTTTCTTTTAAATTTATTTTGTATTAAGGCAGTTTTTTTGTAAAAACATAAAGAATAAATGATCGTTCTATAGTGTAAGGATGGTTTGTAGCGCACTGAATGGTAATTTCCTTTGGGTCCTAGGTCCATGTCTATTTTTGATCTATGGTGTTGAACTGTAATCGGGCCGTTGGTTGGTCTGTTTCAGTTCTGGGTCGTCGATTCGATAAAAGTAGGATGTGAGTGGATTAAAACAGTGTAGATTTTCGTCTCAATTCTGCATTCAAGAAGAAATTGATTTTTTTTAACTTTACATCAGTTTTGAGGGACAAATGACACGGTTTATCTTCGTATTCGAGGGGGGCGCTCGGATTCTTCGTCTCGCGTTCGACAGGGCGATCTGCTGGAATCGCTGTCGGCGGAACGGTTGGCACTGATCCCATCCATTCCAGCGGTCGTTTTTATCTCCAACGGAGGAAAACATTAGAAAGTTGTCTCCGATCGCCCAATCCCCATGGAGAAATTGACTTTTTTCCTCATCCCAGTCCGACCTCCGCTATGCAGTGCTCTCTCGAAACTTTCAAAATGAACTGTAAATGAGACTTTTATTTTCAAACCGATTTCGGAATTTTGACAGGTTAATGGCTCATCACTCTTATTTAAAACAAAAAAAGTGTTTTTATTTAAATGAAAGTATTTTAAAAAGCATATCACGGAGTGTTGGTTCGTCAGATAATATCCATTACTAGTGTTATCAACAGGTGGATAAAATGCATGAATTGTTTACCCAAGTGCTCAGCAAAAAAGACTTGTCAAAGGTATTTGCAATTTGCATACAATTTTTTTTTTAAATAAATATTTACTTAGGTCAATCATAACAATTCACACATACAGCAACCAACATGATTTTATTTAAAAAAATATATATTTTCTATATTCAGATTTCTTTATTTAATTTAAAACAAAATTATTAAAACAAGTAAATCAATTTAGCAAGTGTTTCTTCAACCATGGCATAACAGTCTTCATAAATATATTCAATTTATTATTTTTTAATTGCATCTATATCAAGCATATTGGAACCCGAACGTGTCCAAGACTACACAAATGGAAGCTTTTAGGAAATTGGATACTTCATTTGTCATGCATAGAAAAAATTAAATTAATTTTTCTGACAGGACATTATCATGGTCCTTTGCAATTTGATTGAGGATCGGGTAAATAATCATCAGATGAAGAAAACTCCAAAAACATGCCGATTTGTCATCGTATGTTATAACATTTTCAGGGTCTAAATAAAATACACGTATTTAATACCAAATGGCTCAGACGATAAATGTTTTCACAGATACAAATTTAGATTTGTATTTACATTACTGTAAGTAATACAGCCTACTCCGTCGTAAACTAGGAAATGCTACAATATTTGCTTCTAATGCGATGTGATCTTAACAATCATAAGTCAGAGCTATGTTACAAAATTTCCCTATGTGATATGGTCTGATCGATCTTAAGCCAGTTAATAAATACTACAATAGATGCTTGAAAATGTGGTCTTAAAAATCATAAGCTAAAGCGATGTTACAATATTTGCCCACGATGTGATGTGGCCTTCTTAGGTGTAAGCCTTTTGGATATGCAATTTTTTCCTGATATTGCGATAGTGTTACATACAGTTTTATTATAAATATTTACTTAGGTCATTCATCACAATTCACACACACAACCAACATGGTTTAATATAAAAAAATATCATATCATCAATTTATTATTTTTTAATTGTTCCAATATCTAGCATATTGCAACCCAAACATATCCAAGACTACACAAATGGAAGCTTTTAGGAAATCGGATACTTCATTTGTCATGCATAGAAAAAATTAAATCAATTTTTCTGACAGGACATTATCATGGTCCTTTGCAATTTGAGTTAGGATCGGTAAATAATCATCAGATGAAGAAAACTCCAAAAACATGCTGATTTTTCATCCTATGTTATAACATTTTCAGGGTCTAAATAAAATACACGTATTTAACACCAAATGGCTCAGACGATAAATGATTTCACAGATATAAATTTATATTTACATTACTGTAAGTAATGCTTTTATGCGATGGTGTTACAGTTTTGTTATAAATATTTTTTAAATAAAACCATGTTGAAATAAATTTTTCACATCACATCAAATCACAGGTCATTCATCATAATTCACACACATAACCAACATGGTTTTAATATTTTCTTTGGTGATTGATCAGCCTAAGGCGATATATTCTGCCGAAAGCTCGACAAGAAAATAAATGTTGTTTCTGTCTTCCTGGCCTCATCCCCAATCTACCTTTTGGAAAGAAAAAAATATATTTCATCATGGTTTTATTTAAAAAATATCATATCTATTTATTATTTTTTAATTATTCCAATACCTCGCATATTGCAACCCGAATATGTCCAAGACTACATAAATGAAAACTCTTAGGAAATCGGATCCTTCTTTTGTCATGCGTTAAAAAAATCAAATCAATGTTTCTGACAGGACATTGCCATGGCCCACTGGTTTCATCATACCAATCGAAAGCCTAAATAAAAACTTTACAATCCAACAAACAATCCTTGCAATTTGACATCGGATGAAGAAAACACCAAAAACGTGCTGAGCTTTTGTCATATAATGCCTTCAGGTTCTAAATAAAACAAAATACAAGTTTTTAATACCAAACCGCTCAGACGACAAATACTTTTGCAGATACAAATAAAGATTTATATTTATCATACTGTAGGTAGTATGGTCTCTTTGGTTGCAAACCAGCAAATGCTACAATATTTGACTGTAATGTGACGTGGTCTGATCAATCATAAGCCAGTTAATAAATACTACAGTAGTTGTGTGAAAATGTGATGTGGTCTTATTGATCATTAGTCAGTTAATGCTGCAATATGTTTTTTTTAGAGTAAGCCAAATATTTTTTTAATAATGCAATGAGGTCTATTGGTCACAAACCAGTAAATGCTGCAATATTCGCTTATAATGTGATGTGGTCTTCTTAAGTGTAAGCCTTTTGATATACAATATTTGACTATAATGCGATGATGTTATATACAGTTTTATTATAAATATTTACTAAGGTCAGTCTTCACAATCCACACAAACAAACAACATGATTTTATTTTAAAAAAATCATATTTTCTCTATTCAGATTTGTTTATTTAATTTAAAACAAGAAATTTATTTTTTTTTAAATAAATCTATTTAGCAAGTACTTCTTCTTCAATACATGACATTCCTTCTGGAATATTTTCAATTTATTATTTTTTAATTGTACCAATTATTCCAATACCTTCCATATTGCAACCTGAACATGTCCAAGACTACACAAATGGAAGCTTTTAGGAAATCGGATACTTCATTTGTCATGCATAGAAAAAATTAAATCAATTTTTCTGACAGGACGTTGTCATCGCCCACTGGTTTCATCTACCAATCGAAAGCCAAAATAGAAATTTTTGAAATATTGAGAAACAATCCTTGCAATTGCATGAAGATCAGGTAAATGAACATCAGATGAAGAAAACACCAAAAAGTGCCGAGCTTTCATTGTATATTATAACTTCTTCACAGCCTAGATAAAACAAAATACAAGTTTTTAATACCAAATGGCACAGATGGCAAATCCTTTTTACAGATACAAGTTAAAATTTATGTTACTTATAAAAATGTAAACTTTTTGAGCATAAGCCAGTGAATGCTAGAATTTTTCTATTATTTGCCTGATAATGCAATGTTGCCTTCTCAGGCAAATATCAGGCCAATGCAACAAATTTGCCTTATAAGTTGATTGTTCATCTCGTTCATAAATCGCCATAATACTACAATATTTGCCTGATATGACAATATGGTCTTCTTGGTTCTAAACCAATTAATGTTCCGATGTGTGGTTTTTTCCATCTTACAAAGCTCTTATTCCAGCTAAATATGCAGCTTTAAAACGATAGTGGTTCAGTAGCATAAACAAAAACTATGAAACAATTGTAAAATATAATAAAGTGTTATGAATAACTGTACATCAAAACTGACTTTGTTTCCACATATTTAATTCCATAAATACAATTTTCTATGATTTGCAAGATTAAATAAATTAATCCAATAAAAATTGTATTTTTTTTATTAAATTAACTGCTACATAAATTCAAATTATTTAAATGCATCTAATTAAAAATTGATTCTAGTTCCAAATGCCCAATTTTTTATTTTTATAATGTAATTATCATTCAGAAATCGTGAGATGCGGTCTGGTGTGATGTAGGTTTCAGAAAAACATTTTCTTTATCGTGCCAACGTTTCGACCTTTATTGAGATCATCTTTAGGGCCTGGGATTTACAAACATTGTTTACATTTAACAAATACATGTAGGATGTGGAAAAAAGTGAATTTATACAATGCAAAATATATTTTTTTATATTCAATCAAAGTGTTTCTACTGTAATTATCTTTCTCTTTTGCAACTATCATAAAAGTCATTCTAGACAATTATTATTTTGCTAAATAAATTTGTTTACAGGCTGGAGACTTGTTTTCTGTCGCTGACCAAGCCATAGTCGACGATTTGACTGAAGTTGTAAATAAAATATGCGACATTACAAGTCTTCCCGATTACGTAAACAATGACAATGACCAAAGTGTTGTTGAAATATGCATTACCAGAGTGACTTCGGCAATCAGGTACATTAAGCACTTTCAGCTTTCAATGTTGTGAAAGAATAGAAAAATAAAAAGACTAGAAATAATTGTTTGTTTTGTATAGAGAGACGAGCTCGATGGAACAGCATGCCGAAGCACTTGTCGGTTTACTCGAGTCGTGCTTAAACCACAATCTTAAGCCTTCTCCTAAAGATGAAGATCCACCACATGCAAAGATATCATCAGATATCATTTCATGCATTTTTCTGGTATGAATTATTAAACAGTTTTATTATATGAAATATTTATATTTATACATTTTTTTTAGAATTATAACAAGAAAGATGTGATGAAAAGGGCTCTTCCAGTTGCAGTGAAGTTCCTTCATAAGGGTAACAAGGAACTTTCCAGAAATATGGCATCATATTTATCGTTAGCAGCGATAGATAATGCGGATCTTCTTTCGAGCCATATTCAGCTCATTATTGATTCCATTATTTCTGGTTTGTTTTTGTAGAAATTTTCTGTATTACATTGTAGTTTTAAAACTGCTATTTTACTCGCAGGAAATTATCCATTATGCAGAGTTCTTCCACAAGTTTATGATGTCAGTAAAGAGCCAATTCACGATCACTGTATGGCGTTGGTGTCTCTCCTTCCTCCTTGTGAACACCAAGAAAGGCTGGCTCTTTTGCAACTCTTTGGATTAATTGCTAGCAACAAGCCTTCTGTATGTTTTCTTTTGGGATTGAGTTTCTTGTTTAATGTAATAATTTTTTGTTTTGTTTAATATAGTTATTAGAACCCAGCTTACCTCAATTATGTGAGTATTTAGCGATTGGAGCTACTGCAGGAGCAACAATGCAGGTTCTTTTGAGACTGGCTGAAAAGAAACCTCATCTTCTTATGGATTGTGTTCCAAAAGTAAAACAAGCTGCGGAAACTTTCCCAGCTACATTATGCTTAGCTGCACAAGTAATTGCTGCTGTTGGTAAACTGAGTAAGGTAAAGAGCTTTTTTAAATTATAAATTGTTAAAAACAATCTTCGTGTAAATTTTATTTAATTTTTAGGATAAAGCTCAGGAAGCTTTAAATTTCGTGTTGGAACATCTCAGCAAAGCAGAACGTGGAAGTCAAGGGATGCTTTTACGCGAAGCTACTTTACTTTGTTCAAGTTACCCTGTTCTTTTTACTGACAAGATGCTAGCTGAAGTGAGGAAAAACAGGATCAATCACGGAATGTATGTTTTTTACTGTAAATTTTTTTTTCTAGATTGTACTAATTATTTTAAAACAGCTCCCAGGTGAACCAGACTTCAACAGGAGTGACAATTGTAAAAGTAGGAGAACAATTAGCTTGCGGGACTAGCAGCAATAACAACAATCCTAACATAAGCAATAACAATCTCTCACAATCCAAACTTTCATCTCCTCCTTCTACAACAAGGTAGATTTTTTCCTTTCAAATAGAAAAAAAAAAATTAAGATTTTAATTTTTATTATTTGGAGGTTGTGAGGGGCGTTCTGGTGTGACGTAGGTTTTAGAAAAACATTTCTTTATCATGCCATCGTTTCGATCTTTATTGAGATCATCTTCAGGGCCTAGGATTTATAAACATTGTTTAAATTTAACAAATAGGATGTGGGGGAAAAAATGAATTTATACAATGTTAGAAAATTTTAGATTAAAAAAAAGGCCCTGAAGATGATCTCAATAAAGATTGAAACATTGGCATGATAAAGAAAATTCACTAATTTCGTGGTCTGCTTGACCAATTAATATATTACAATTAATTAAGGTTTTTAGTTGAGATAAAAAAGTCAATGGCACGAGCGGGATTTGAACCCACGATGTTCGGCTAGATACGCCGCTGCTCTACCACTTGAGCTATCATGACCCAATCCACTCGGACACTAACTTCCCATCTCAACCCCACCTTTTGAATTTTCCCTCCTTTTTGCCATTTTTCAAATGTGATGTAATCGGATTGGATTCTCGACGACAAATAAAATGGCCACGGAGAGCTTTAGTGAAGTATACTTAATTTTAAATCATTAAATTCACTAATTTCGTGGGTTCGAATCCCGCTCGTGCCATTGACTTTTTTATCTCAACTAAAAACCTTAATTAATTGATAAAGAAAATGTTTTTCTAAACCCTACATCACACCAGACCGCAACTCATGATCAAAAAATAATCATTGACTAACGGTCACTAAACACCACATTTAATTTTTCAGAACAATAGAGCACACATTGAATAGGAGTGAAGGAGGGAGAGTTATGGTGACTCCGCGGCCAAGATTGGGCGGAGATAGCCGGAGCACTCCGAGGCTTCATTCATCAGCAGCCCATAGAAGTATGACGAGGCTTAACAACTTACTCCCTACAGTCTGTAAGTATTTTACACTTTGAGCTTAAAAAAACTATTGTTGTAAATTTACGCCTGTTAGCAAGCGGAAGCGGAAGTGGACTCCATAAAAGCATGACGAGGCTTCCTTCAGCAAATAACAGTGTTACTACCATAACGAACCATCCCAAGAGTAAAATTTCCTGCAGCGGAGTTACCGTCACGACAAACCATAGCCCAACATCGTAAGAATTTGATGAACAGTGTATTAAATTTGTTTGTTAAAGTTTTTGTTAAAAAAAAAATTCATTTCAGAGGATTAAGGGAAGATAGAGAAAGTTCAGTCGTCTCATCTACTGTAACAGGAGTTAACTCTCCTTCAACTACTACAGGAGGTGAGTAAAATTTAAAAAAATCAATAATAATGTGGTAACTATTTTCTTATTACATCTGCATTCTTGCTATAAATCTCATTTGATTTTAGGCTGTGTGATATTTTGTTGAGGTCTGCGAGGTTATAAATCCGTTCTCCCTGACCTCGTCTGTCTAATTTATTTTGTCTTCAGGCCAGGTTTATCAGAAATTACAAAGCCACACATTTTTTTTAAAGTTTTCTAAAACAATATTTTGTAAATTATAATTTATTAGCTTTCAAACAATTAGTGATAAAACTAACACTAACTCATCCAGAATAAATATTAGATATAGTGTTTTTTAGTGACTGGTAATTCGATAGTTTGTTCAATTTGTGAAGAGTGGTCATTTTAGAATTACACCTTTTTCATTTTTTTGCCTTCGTTTCGACCGTTATTTTGGTCATCTCCATGGCTTAAAGTGTAGTGCTATTCTTGGGGTGTCATTGGTTTTTACACAAAACACTAGGCACTGAAGATGACCCAAATAAAGGTTGAAACGTGGGCAAAAATTAAAAAGGTGCTTTTCCAAAATACTTCATCTTGACCGCAACTCACGACTTAAACAAATTATTAGATATAATGGAAATAGACAGTACAGGATGATCAGAAACAATTAAGATAATGAGTAATGTACCACATTATGTAAATACAATAGAAATCCGTTTATCTGAACTTGGAGGGACAGGACTTGTCCGGATGATTGAAAGTCTGGATTGATTTTATTAGTATTGTGTCAAAAAACAGAACAAACACATACGAAAGCGAACACTTTTATTCATATATCAGGTTGCATTTAAAGTAATAGATCATTTTTATTAGTTTTATTTTTATTTAAGTCTGGACACACGTTTCTCAAAAAATTTATATGTAAAAAATACCTAATAAAAATATACGTAATAAAAAACCTTTTCAATGGAAGCCTACATACGAACAACACAACAATTTCTATTTGTTTATTTTTTTATACCTTTTATTATTTTTTATTTTATTTTTTTTAACAAAAATGTGGCTGTCGGCCTCTCCAGCCTTATTGATTGATTGTCTGACTAGTGGAAGGATGGAGATTTGGTAGCCTTTATGAATTTTAAAAAATTAATATACATACATTGAGAATTATGAAGAATTTATTTTTAAAAAATGTATGGTGTTTAGTGATCGTTAATTAATGATTATTTGGAGATCGTGGGACTATACCATTTTACACTACTATACCAGACGGCAACTCACGATCTCCAAATAATTTATAAAAAATATTTTAACAAACGGGTCCGGATAAGCGGGTTTCTACTGTACTCGCTTAACCCAAATTCTCATTGACAGAACAACAAAAGTTTATATTTAATGTAGCAAAAATATTTTAACACGTGCAAGAGCAGGCTGCAGCAAGAGGAGGCTGCAAGGATGGGGATCACCGATTTTAACAAAACTTTTGTGGTACTACTAGATCAAAAAATTAGACTTGCCAAGTGGTTAAGGATCCAACTCGTCTTTGCCATGCTAGTGATTCTGAGTTTGAACTGCAGCATAACTCATGGAGTTTTAATTAGTTGTAGTATACAAAATGTATTGTAAAGTGGTTTGACCCCCCTCACTCACGATATTTAATCACCACAAACTCTTACTTTACTTTTACTATGATTAGACACATGTCAATACCTCAAATGATTTATTTTTTTATCTCAGGTTGAAATGTATTCTCAGAGGGGATGTTCGTTCCATTGTGGGTAGTTTATAAGGATCTAAAGCCCTGTTTTGTTTCCAGTAGATCGATGGAACTGGCGAACTAGGATGATAGATGATTCTAGGGCTAAATGAAACTCGTCAATCCCCTAGATTTATTCTGTTTATAATTCAGTCCTATACTTAACAGCTACTTATTTGATATTATTTATTGTATTTTTAATCTAGTTCTATATATAATGCTAGTGATTCGATTTATATTAAGCAGGGCGGGTGATCAAGACCCGAGGGGTTAAATGCCAGGGTAGACTCGTATCCCAGCGATTCGATAGTATTTATTTTATTTAGTCCTAACTTACAGCTTTATAATTACTAGGTCTCAGCAAAAAAAAAGGGTGGGGTTGGATAGCGTTCACTAAAGAATTTAACATTCAGGTTCACCTCAAACTCTAACTAAAACAGGCACTCACCAATTACTCGGCCAGTAGGACAACCCTCCACATAGTACAATTCTTAACATATTCTATTTGCACTGACTCCTCTACCTACATCCTCTGACCGGCCGGATTGCTGATACAGCACCTAGGCACCCCTTTTGCCAACACCATTACTTATAATATTCTTACTTATAAAATTCAATCTAATTTAAATTAACATTTCAATCTAATTTAAATTAAACATGCCATTCACTGGTTACAGAATCGTTTCACGTTTTCACCATTTTTGTATTATTTGAAGAAAAAAAATTTGGTACAATTTGTTATGTTGCTTGGTCATATATTATGTATTTTAATATTTATGATATCCATTGCCTAGCTGTCAAATATAATTTTGACATAATCAAATGACTTAGAAAAGTAGGTGAAAATACTTTTTTTTTAACAATAAACAAAATTGATATTAATTTTTTGCACCCCCAAAACCCTTGGATACAAGTTTTAGAGGAAATCAAAAAAATAGTTTGCTCTAAAAATTTTTGTCTCTGATTTTTTCCGAAAATCGCAAATGTCGATAATTTTGAAACAACTCAACCACTGGAAACCTTGATAGGGGTTGTAGACCTTATAAACTACACGTTATGGCAGAAATGTTACCTCTGTAATAAATCAGAACGTAGATGAAAAAATAAAAATGTTTGAGGAGTTTTTGCTTTCATTCTTATTTTTCTCACTAACATCTAAACATTGTTGTCTTGGCCTGAAAGAAGAAATATTCTGCTTTGTATCTAACCTCATTGAATACAATTTTGCATATTGGTTTCTTATACTATGTAAAAACGACAAATTGACTAATACTTAATAACCTTGAAATACGTACATAACAAAACAGAAAAGTATATTTAAAAAAATTACTCTAAATATTTTTTTACCTAAGCTCTTAGAGAACTTTTGGCAATAATTCATGTCCAGTTGGCTATAAGTGTCTAATATTTTGTTAATGAGTATCAGCAAAAAAGTTTCGTTAAAATCGGTAATCCCATGCCTATAACTTTTCCTTGTTAGGACATTTTGTTTTCTAAATCTACTTTTTTAAATTTACCTTCCAATACCAGAATGTATATTTTTGTACCTTTCAGTCATTAAATTATTCATTTATTTAATTCACAGTGAGCTCGAGTGGAGTATCTGTGAGCCAGACTCCTTTATCTATGAGTTCTAGCCATGCTTTGGTAACACCGAGAAGGACGAATACAAGCGTTACAATTATAAACCATAACACCAATGCTGCAATTGTTGCTAACTCCCAGGTAAAATTAAATATATTCATTTTATTATCCATTTGTTAACGCTTATTTTTTCTTTAGAGGATAAGCGTTTTTGAGCCATATCCCATGAGAGACACAGTGCAGCATTTCTGCGAAAAACACTTGGACAAAATTAAGGCTTACATGAAGAAAGTATCGACGAGAATACCGCTACCGGCTAAATGTACAATCGAAGAAAGGAGGGCGAAAAAGATGGTCAAGCTACAATTTGGCTGCGATGGAAGAGGGGAGCATTGTTTGTACTCAAAAACACTGTTTACCATGAGGAGCCGCAATCCACGTGTTTGGATTCATCTTATGTTTCTCGCACTTCAAGTATGACGCATCTATAATCTCTGAAATTGTTTAATTTTTATTTATATGAAATTTCCAGGCTAAGTCGCAAAGTGCACTCAGCTCACGGCATTCTGCAGTCACTGCTCTTAAATATTGCTGGGATATCTTAAAGTGTGAAAATAAGCCTTTTGTTACACTGGTTACATCGGCTTTTCCTTGTCCAAGGGTTAGTTAAATTACTCAATTAATCATGGTCAGATTTTGAGTATCTTTTCTCCTTCTCAGGATCAAGAGGCTGTTTTAAATGAACTAAGAACAGCTGGGTTTTGTGATGTATTTGAATACAGCCCTACTCTTCCGTCGTCTTCCATCAGTAGCAATTTATCTGGAGGACCGGTAAATAATATGGGCTGGTGGGGTTGTTTTTTGTGTAACCATCCTGAGAGAGCAGTAGGCTTCCTTCAAGACTCGAGGCCAGTTATCGAGGGCCAGCTCAAGGAAAAAAAGGGTAGATGGAGGATGTTCAGGAGGTGGAGGACTAGATATTTTACACTCTCGGGTGCCCGGTTGGAATATAAAGCAGGGGTAAGTATTATCAATTAAATAATCCCTTATTGAAATTTATGGTGTATTTGTTTGTTTTTTTAACAGAAGGATGAAAAGGATGCCAGGCCAATTGACATCCACCAAATAAGGAGTGTGAAAGTATCAAGAGGGGCGAGAAATATTCCAAAAGCGTTTGAAATATTTACAGGTGACAATTCACTGATACTTAAGCCTAAGGGAGGGAAAAACGCAGAAGAATGGGTCCAATGTCTTTCAGTCGTCGTTGCTCACTCCCAAGCTCGGGAAGTGCCAACTAGGGGTTCTAGTCTTGTGAGGACTGCAGTTTAATTTTTTTTTTTCTACCTTACAAAACAACTTAAAATTATAATTATCTTTAATGGTGTTTGCCAAAGTTAAGAAAAATTTATCGTAGAAATTGTGTTTCAACATAACACAGTTTTTTTACTTATTTTATTTATATAAGACAGTGCAAAATGCAGAGAACCATTTGGCCAAATAAGGAGACTGTTAATCAATTTTTATATGTTGTTATTTTCCACTAATATATTTTTATAACTGCATGTATTAAATACTTATGTACTTAAGTTTTTTTGTTATTGTTTT
The DNA here is from genome assembly GCF_000648675.2 of Cimex lectularius. Classification (NCBI taxonomy): domain Eukaryota; kingdom Metazoa; phylum Arthropoda; class Insecta; order Hemiptera; family Cimicidae; genus Cimex; species Cimex lectularius. Next base: position 1,261,214 of record NW_019392683.1, read on the forward strand.
GATATTTGTACTCGACTTTTTTATGTAAATATATTTATTGTTGTAATTATTCAGAATCATTATTATATGCATATAAAATACTTTATGGAATTTGAATTTTATAATTATATTTATTATAATGAATGAATATATAAAAAAATTATTCTCGTTTTAATTTTTTGGTTATGATTAATCAATTTAAAAAAGTTACCTTACTTAAAACTTACCCAATCATTGTTAAATAAAATAAAAATAGACTTTATTGGACTTTCACCCCGAAGGGTTGTCATTCCCCGGTGTGCTGACCTTAGGGTTTATACATCAGGGAGTTCGCCATCCTGTTATGTGTTATGTGGCTGGGTCGCTAGTATCCCCTTTAAGCCATATACCATCGCTTCCTGATCGACAGAGTTAGGCTCCGGCAGGGGCTATCAACAACTAGGTCATTTCAGCCCCAAAAGCATGGAGTCTGTAATCTAGCTTAATACTTGCTATTTAAATTGGATATATCATTCGCACAAATAAATACATTCATACATTGCACTAATTCTGATTAGTCGGTGGGGTACCGGATATTCCTCTGTCAACCTATGCACAGTATTAATCGTCTAACATAAATTAGGATCAATGAGGTAGTTTTAAAAATATTCTGTCATTGACCCTAAGCATACCCTAGCTGGAGGGGTGATGGTGATGCAATATATCACCATTACCACTCACTAACAGGGGACCCAGAAACTGACTACTGTGCCCAAGAACCAGTAAGCCTGGACGCTTTCTGGTTAGGGGTTTAATATCCTTAACAAACATGCCCCCTTAAAAACCCACACTATCCGTCGTCCTCCTGCTCCCTGGTTAAACGATGAAATTAGAGCCCTAATTAAAAGACGGGAAGCGGCAAGAAGGCGTTTTCGTCGAACTAAACTTCCTGAAGACCACTCTTCCTTCCGAGCCCTTCGCAATAAAACCCAATCCTATATCCGTCGGGCCAAAGCCCTTCATTACCAAGAGGCACTCTCCACCACTCCTGATCCTAGAGCAAAATGGAAGCTCCTTCGTAACATTGGCATATGTCGCCCACCCAACTCACCATCTTCCTATCCTGTCTCCCCTGAAGAATTAAACACCCACTTTGTCTCGCCTAACTCTTCTTCATCAATGCCTGTCCTCATACCTGCCCCCTCTCGTCCCTCATTCAGTTCGTCTAACTTCTATTTCTCCTATCTAACCCCAGCCGAAGTCCTCGAGGCCATAACCAAATCCCACTCCAATGCCATGATGGCATCCCTACCCATTTTCTTAAACTCTGCCTCCCAATATTACTACCTGTTCTACTTCACATATATAACTACTCAATCCAAAACTCTGTCTTTCCGACAGCCTGGCAAAAAGCTCTTGTCTACCCTGTCAATAAAACCCCCAATCCATCCTCCTCTACAGACTACCGTCCAATTTCCATTCTCTCAAACCTGTCCAAGCCCCTAGAAAGATTAGTCCAAGCACAAGTCTCCAGGGACCTTGAACAGTCCCATCTACTCAACCCCCTCCAGTCTGGCTTCCGCCAAGGTTATTCTACCCAATCAGCACTAATAAAAATTACCAGAGACCTCCACTTAGCAATGGACCAACGGAAGTTATTATACTTGTCCTTCTTGATTTTTCTAACGCCTTCGATTCTGTCCCTCACTCTTCTCTCCTCTCTAAACTCGAATCTTTTTCCTTCTCCGCCAGCACCATCCATTGGTTCCACTCCTACCTTACCAATTGCCACCAAGCTGTCTCCCTTCCCAATGGCCTTACCTCCTCCTTCCTCCCTCTAAAATCTGGGGTGTCCCAAGGCTCTAGCATCTCTCCTATCCTTTTTTCCATTTATATCAATGATCTGCCCGACTCCATCCAGCCCTGTAACTATCACCTATATGCCGATGACTCCCAAATATACATATCCTTCCACCCTTCCGATCTTCACTCGGCCACTCTCAAGATCCAAAAAGACCTAAACTCCATCAACGAATGGGCCCATAAAAATTCCCTAGTCCTCAATCCGTCCAAATCCACCGCCATAATTATCGGGTCCAGGCAACTCCTCAATTCCCTCCCCAGCATCCCACCTCTCATGCTAAATAACCATCCCATCCCCTTCTGCTCTTCGGTTAAAAACCTAGGAGTAGTCTTTGACCAAAACCTTTCCTGGCATTCTCACATTTCCCAAATTTCCCGCCATTCCATTGCCTCCCTCAGCCTGTTTCGTCGGTCCTGGCTTCTCTTACCTTTCTCCACCCGCAAACTCCTTGTATCTTCCCTTATACTTCCCTTCTTCGATTATAGCCGTTTGGCATACGGTGTCTCTCGGAGGGGGAGAACGCGCGATTGAAGCGTATTATGAATTATTGCGTAAGATTTGTGTACGGCACCCCACGAGGATCCCGGGTGTTGGGGTTGTATTCCCAACTTTCCTGGCTATTCCCCTCGTTCTGTGCACAGTATTTCCTAGGTTGCTTTCTTTTCCAGTCCATCCACACTCGTCGTCCTCCTTACATCATCCAATCCCTCCAATTCAACTCCTCACATCTCACTCGTAAGACCCGCTCATCCCCAATTGACTTTATCCTACCGCAACATACAGCCCATACCTTCGAAAGATCCTTTCTGATCCGAGCCCCCTAAATTCTGGACTCCCTTCCCCTTTCTATTCGTCACGCTGCCTCCTTTTCCTCCTTTAAATCCCACCTGTATAATCACCTCCTCTCCCTCCAAGCATAGACCTCACGTTAACATTTGTTATTTTTGTTTAATATTCTCGTAATTTTTTCTTCTGTCCTGTCTTATTGGTATACATTGTGCCAAGATTTCTATCTTTTTTTTTTACTTTTAACTTCATAGAAGGAACTTCCTTTATTTATTTCATGTAAATTATTCTTAGGGGACACCAGTCCCAGAATAAAGTTATTTTTCTTCTTCTTCTCTGTGTAGAGCCAAGACATGACACGCCTCTTATATGAGGCACATCAAGCAACCTTTCTCTGCATAAGGGGCACTTGCGCGGGCTTCGGCTCAAAAGCAGGTGCCCGAAATAGTCATTATTTCATAAATAGTTTAAAAAAATAAAGGCTCATGATCAATGTTGTAATTGGGTAACCATATAAAAGTTATGGATGGCTTAATTAAATCAAAAGTGAATCCGCAAGCCTTTTGTTTCTCAGAAACTACCTGGTTGAAGTATTAAATTTGAAAAAGATACTTGAAAAATGAAAACATTGCAAGTAATTGAACCCAGAATCACTTAACACTGTAAATAAGGGAATCAGATGACAGCCACAGCGGTCCTTTAACTATACAGACTATCTCATAAAATGAAATGCAAATGATAAGTCATTATTAAAAATAGATACAAATATTTATTAGGATTAATTTTTACATTTGACCACATTGAGATATTACAACTGGAATTTTAGGCTTGTTATTTGGGCCTGTAGGTACATTTTCAATTTTTCTCATAACAAGAAGTCCATCGATGACACGTCCGAAAACAACATGTTTTCCATCTAAAAAGTTGCATTTGGCACAGGTAATAAAAAACTGACATCCGTTTGTGTCTTTACCACTATTTGCCTGAAAAATAATACAATTTGTTTCGTACAAGAAGATTATGAAAATATTAATAAGTAAATAATAATACTAACCATAGATAAAAGACCGGGTGTGTCATGTCTGATATAAAAATTCTCATCGGGGAAACTAGAGCCGCCGTATATGCTCATGACTCCTGTCCCATCCCCCTGAAAAAATTAGTTTTTGATAGTACTAATATTAATTTAAATTAATACCAGCTAGCCATAAAAGTTTTTGCGGTTTTTCATATGTTATTGTTTTAATCAACATGTGACAATTTCTATTTACATAGGATGATTAGGTGTTCCCATCATATAATACAATGGGGATTAAAAAATTTTTATGGGTCGAAACCCATTTTAAAAAAGAAACAACACAAAAGTAAGGAGAAAAATACATACAATACAATGCTTATAACTATCTAAACACTAATAAAAAATAAAATACTCCACTATACATCAATGAAAAAGACAATAAAATCCTTATAAATAAAATAACAAAGATTTAATTAAACATCATAATAATGCATCAGTTATAAAGAAAGAATGTCTTGAACAATAGTTCACTGTAAGTTATAAAATATTTTCTTACTCTAGCTTCAAAACCAATAATTTGTGCTTATTGTATAAATTTAAGCTTGGCACTAGGGTGGCCGAGGCATCTTGTAAAATTTGCAGTGCATTCAATAGTACAACAATAGTGAGTGGTCTATTTAAAAGTTATTCAAACAATTAAATAAGGTTTTTAGTTTAGATAAAAAAGCCAATGGCACTAACGGGATTCGAACCCACGATCTTCGGCTTGATACGCCGCGGCCTAACCACTTGAGCTGTCGTGACCTCGATCCACTCGGACACCAACTTCCCATCTCAACCACACCTTTTGAATTTTCCCTCCTTTTTGCCATTTTACAAATGTCGTGTAATCGGATTGGATTCTCGACGACAAATGAAATGGCCACGGAGAGCTTTAGTGAAGTACACTTCATTTTAAATCATTAAATTCAATAATTTTGTGATCCACTTGAAACTCTCAACTAAAAACCTTAATTAATTGTAATATATTAATTGGTCAAGTGGACCACAAAATTAGTGAATTTAGTTGTTTAAAAAAGTACTACAATAAAAATAACTCATACACTGCATTTATTCTATTTGGTGGATGGAGTACTCACTATTCCTCCATCGACCTGCATACAATAACAAACTAATCTAAATGGAATCGATGGGGCACTTTTATAAACATTCTGCCATCGACTCAAGTCATGTACACAGCTCAAGGGGGGATGGGGATGCTTCCACCATCAGCCCCTCCCCATTCACTCTAATAAATACACTCACTCATACAAATCACAAAACACATATTTTGACAGCTATATACAATAAAAAATTCCCAATTCCCCTAAAATGGGAACCATGAAACTCGCACCGTGTCCGAGAACCATTCTTAAATCTGGCCGGATGGCTACACACTCTTTGTATGGGGCGCAATTATGTGGGACGCATAGACCTTTAATATTATTATAAGTGAGATTTGTTATTTTCTTATTCTATAAATTAATTGCCTTCCTGCAAATTGATTTTTTTTTTATTTTAGCAAAGCAGGTTGCAACAATTTTTTAGCAAGAAACAAAGTTGATATGTTTTCTACCCCTCAAAAAACCACTGATTTCAAATTTTTGGGGAAATCACAAAAACTCCACTGATCCTCATGAAACTTTGCAGGAATTTAGAATCCTATAAACTACTCACAAATACAAAACTTTTGCCTCAGATTGAACATTTCGGCGAGCTCTTGGCATGTTTGGCTGTAACAAAGTCCTCTAGTTTCCTTCAATTCGTCATTTTCAAAGATCTACAGACCTTGGTTCATCACCAATCCTCTCATTCACAGAAGCAAATTATTTTAACCACTTTTGGGCAGTGCGCTCGCTTATTATTTAATTACTGAACACATTGCAAATTTTACTTGCTGCCTCGTCCGCCCTAGTACTGAACATAAATTTATACAGTACGTAAATATGAATTATTGGTTTTTGATGCTATGAGAAAGAAAATATTTTTTAATTTACAATGAACTGTTCAAGGCACTTTTTCTTTATGAACTGAAGCATTATTTTCTTGGTATTACATGACAAAGATTGAATCCTCCTACATAAATAGAAACTTTCATTAAAGGTAATAAAGCATTAACAAATAACAAAACCGCCTAACTTTTCTAGTTACCGGGTAAGTCTTACATTAACAAAGTCTCCTCCTTGGACCTTTGAGGAAAAGGGTCAAGTTTCACACAAGAAAGCCCTGCGGGGGAACTCTAAACAGTATTGGAGGGAATATCTCTCCTCGAAAAAAGAATACAAAAGAATTGAGAAAAACTAAACGTAAAGCCTGGAGGGAATATTGTCTAAAGACAGAGAATATTAAGGAAAGTGCTCGATTTTTTAAACTTTTGGAAAAAGATTACATTAATCCTCTAGGTTTATTACAGGATGAAAATGGGGAGTATACCACATCTAGCAAGGAGACATTGAACCTAATGGCCAGGGCTCATTTCCCTAGGTCATACTCTTACCAAGGAAGAACTACCTGTACCAAACTGGATTAAGGCATATGAGAATCTCTTGGGAGGCCTACAAATGGGCGGTACATTCCTTCAAGAAGTTCAAGGTAGCCGAGATGGATGGAATATTCCCTGCCCTCCTACAACAGGATACACCTAGTCTATCTAGTACAGTTTGGGATCCCCTAAGGAGTAGCCTGGCATTGGGACACATACCAAAATGCTGGAAGCAAATAAGGGTAATTTTCTTACACAAACCAGGTAAGGTCTCTTATCAATTACCTAAATCATACAGACCTATAAGTAAAAATTCTATTTTCATAAAAATAATAGAGAAAATCCTAGATAAATACATTAGACATGACTGGAATTAATACCATGATACATCCCAATCAGCATGCCTATTTACCAGGAAAATCAGTGGAAACTGCTTTGCATTCACTGGTAGAGAAATCATTACTCAATAATGAATACACATTAGGGTGCTTCTTTGATATCCAAGGGGCGTTTGATAATGCAGACACTTCTTAATAGATACAATGTAGACCAACATCTCACAGGATGGATGAAAACCTACCTGAAGGGACTCATACATAAATAGAAACGTTCATTGAAGGTAATAAAGCATTAACAAATAACAAAACCGCCTAAACTTTTCTAGTTACCGGGTAAGTCTTACATTGACAAAGTCTCCTCCTTGGATCATAAAGTCCTTAATGACTCTGTGAAACGTGGCCCCCTTGTACCCAAGAGGCACACCGTCTTTCTTGTACTCTCCGGTGCAAAGTTGCCTGAAGTTTTCTGTAGTTTTTGGTACAATGTCTGAAAAGAGCTCGAGGACCATTCGGCCAATTTCCTGTAAAAATAACAAATAAAGATATAACTTTTTTATCTAAAAAAATTATTTTAACAGAAAATACTTTAGTAAGGTTTTTATATTTCTATGTTTAAATACCGTTGCTCCAACGCTGATATCAAGGAAAACAACAGGATTATTTGGGCTCCTCAATTGATTTTGAATTTGATTCCAAGAAGGCATTTCGCACTTATTTTAATTACTTATATTATACTTGAACCAGTAAAAAAAAACCGTTGCTGAGAGTCAACAAGAAACATGAAACCTCACAATCAAAACATGCTACAACCTTGTGGTTGATGTTGTCTAAAACAACTTCTCTGCTATCTATTTGTTTGTGCAGCAACTAATTATTACGTCAATGGAAGTAAAGCTGGAGAAATTATTAGTATAAAATAAAACAAGCTCAACTCCTGGAATTATTTTATAAAAAGAAATTTAAACTATTTCTTCTTGTTAGAATGAGCTCTGATTTCAAGCATAAAATACCTTCTTTGCTGTATATACCTTTAAATCTGTTTTTGTCAGTCTATTACTCTCTAACAGAATAATTAACATTTTAGTTAATAATAAAAAAATTAAATAATCTGTGCCGTTTATTGAACTGTCATCATTTAATATTTTGTCTAGTAAAATTGTGGAGAAAAACTCAATATAAAATAAAGCTTAAAAACTATTCTGTAAACATTGCAAACGCTTATTTAATAAATCTTGTTTAGTTGAATATTACTATAAAATAATAAAAACATTAATAAATAAAGAGATCATTATCACCTGATTAAGAATAGGCCATGCGAGGTTGACACAGGGACACATAATTTTTGGGCCAAAACCAGCGTATCTGTCTTTGGTTGCTTGATGTACCTCACTTAATTGAAATGTCATTCTTTGCTCCAAATAGAGAGCACGTTGGAATGCCTCCCGATATGAAAATTATTTATATAAAATTTGGGTCCTCTGTTACTATTTTTTGGTGAAACAGGGTTTCTTTATTGTATACAGTGCAGATAGTCTTGGGTCCCCTAGTGAGTGTTAAGAGTGAATTTATTTATTAGTGTGAATGTGTAGTCTTAGGAGGCATCAATCTACAATTATGTTAGTCTTACAATAGGTGTAAAGGATGATGGAGGAATATCAAGTACTACACTGCTCAATAGGTAATTAGGAAAGAATTTATTTAAGAATAAGTGAGAGTGAGAATGTTTAGTTTTAGGTACTGACTGCAAATGGGGCTGAAATGACCTTCCGATAGCCCTGGAATTCAACCTCAGTGACTGCACTGATAAGACTGAGGTCTGACCCCCCAGACTGCCAACACCTAGGGTGGGTGATTCTCAATCTGCTGGTATTAATAAATATTATATCTACAAATAATCATTAGTAACAAACAAAAAAAAAGCGTACAAAGCTTTTAAAAAAACATTAGTTAAAACAATTCTTGAAAGCTGAGACTGGTAAAATCAAACAAAAGAATGTAATCTGGAGTTTCCCTATGGTATACAAATGGTTCTAAGATGGAAAATAGTGCACATTTGGGCACAAAGGGGCCCTGAGAGATGGCTCTCAGCCACACCGTAACCATCTTTCAACGAACTGCTAGCTGTAGAAACATAAAACATATAATAAACATCTCAATAGTGTAACGATAATAATACTTTCAGATAGCCAGGCAGCTTTAAAGGTGTGCAAAACCTACGTAAATATCCTAAAAAAATGGGATCTACAAATAGCCTAATAATAAATTGTGTCCCAGGTCATGAGAGAATTTCAGAGAATGGCAGCCTAAGTATTCGCAAAAAAAGGGAGCATCAGACCAACACATAGGCCTAAATCCATTATGTGGCATAAACTGTAGCCACATTCCATCCAACTTAAATAATAAGTATAAAATAAAATAGAAACATTTAAAATACATAAAATTTTTTTTAAGATAGCCTTAATTTCAAAAGGTTTGAGCAAAAACAAACAACAAAAGAAAAATAATATCTTATTAAAGAGAACTTCAAATAATAAGTTGAAATCGGCAGCGAATAAATAAAAGTACAAAAAAAAATGAACGAAAACTTCTTTCTTTTTGGTAGTAAACCATTAAATAAATAAATATAATCATAATGCTGGTCTGTAGGTTACTATCTTACAGAGCAATCCAAACTGTTTAGAAAAGTTAATATTACTCTATATTTCTGGCCTGGTTTAACAGTATGCCAATTAACTACAAATCATATGCTATATTCTGATTTAAACCTGGTGTTCTGCTGGCTTTAGCTGTTAAATGCTTTTTGTTATTTCATAATTGCTTTTAACTTTGTTGAGCTAAGTCTAACCACATCCAGAAAACATAAGTTAAATATGCTAGGATAGATCTCTCTTCTTTAGTGTTTCAGATTATCCCTTTCAAAGAGATAGAACAGTCTTATATGGGAAAAAGGTTTTAATTAAATAAAATATCCAGTTTAAGGGGTGGCCATCCTGACGCTTACAATAGGATTTATTGCTCAGCATACAGTCCACATGCACTCATAGATCTTGGTAGTGGTGGATCACTTAAGGTCGTCTTCTGATGAAGACCTCAACAGGGCTTAACCTCTAAACTCGGTGACTAATCTCTCCACTGTACTGAGAACTCTAAATGCAGAACTGCACTGAGCTCAGAATATCAACTACTACTATCTTCACACTCTCTCTATCTGACTAATTCCTAACTCTATCTTCTTACTCTGGCTCTGACTGATGGTTTGAGGCACAGGTTAGTCTTCTACCCTGACTCAGCAAGGCGCAGCCTCGGGTTAACCTAGACCTCGGAGGGCGTAGACCTTGCCGGTGAGCCTTGGATGAAGTGACAGTTTACAAAGTCATGAATAGAGGACGTATACCCCGGGCATCACTAGATGGCCAGTGCAACCATATTAAATTCTTATTCTATTACATTTAAAAAAATTCTCTGGTGAATTGATACTTTTAACATTGTTCAAATTTAACTGTAAACAAAGGTTTTAATGTTTGTGTACATCAATGGAACAAAACACTACAAACTTTATCTTTAAAAAAATTGTAATTGAAAAAAATTACATAATAAAAAAATTACATGAATAGAGGACTGGGCAACACTAGATGGCTAGGCCTCAAGTGCAGTGCAACCATATTAAATTCTTATTCTATTAAATTTAAAAAAATTACTCCGGTGAATTGATACTTTTAAGTGTTCACAATTTAACTGTAAACAAAGGTTTTAATGTTTGTGTACATCAATGGAACAAAATACTACCTTTATCTTAAAAAAATTGTAATTGAAAAAAATTACATAATAAAAAAATTACATGAATAGAGGACATACCATGGGCAACACTAGATGGCTAGGCCTCAAGTGCAGTGCAACCATATTAAATTCTTATTCTATTAAATTAAAAAAATTACTCTGATAAATTGATACTTTTAACAATGTTCACAATTTAACTGTTTACAGAGGTTTTAATTTTTGTGCAGATCAATGAAACAAAACACTACAAACTTTATCTTTAAAAAAATTGTAATTGAAAAAAATTACATAATTAAAAATTAAAATAAAATTTATTACAGATCAACAAAAAATTCCAATTAAGAATCATCCATTTCTTCATCATCCAACAAAAGTTCATTGATTTTGAAGTATCCATCGCAAACACTGCAATGTTGTTCTCTTTCCACTGGAAACAAAATAAAAAAATATTAAACTTTTTTGGGGGGAAATGTTTAATATTTAATAATAAAATATTATTTTATTTCTATACCTGTGTTTTTATGTGCTATGAGATTACATATTTTACAGACATAATGTTTTATATCAGCGCATTGGACAAAACTTATTGAACATCTTGGTACAGAGTGTCCTTTAGAGCATATGGCACTAAGCTTTTCACTATTGATAATGCTTATGTTCTATTAAGGAATAACAATTATCACATATAAAAAGTTTATGATAATATTGTTTGAAAAAAAGGATATTGCTTCCGCATATTTGGCAGGCTTCTTTTATTTGGGGTATATTGCTATCTTCTATCATTTTCTGTAGATAGTTTAACGATGCTTTTGTGTGTACAAATTGCTCATCCAATGGTAAATTCTCACTTGACAACCATTCTCGAATTCTGTTTAGGCTACTGACTTCAAATTCGCCGAAACAATATGACTCAAGCAGTTTCATGGTCCAATTGCTTGCGCTTCGAATTTGGATAAGTAATACTAATAAATCCTTATGCTCAGCCTGCAAATCACAGAAAAATTCAATTAAGATTATCTTACGAGCAAAAAAAAAGCGTACAAACTGCGTACAATATCTGTTTTCGATGTAAAAGATGAATCGTTTAATATCGCATAGACACACCATAATTTTTTCTGCAGCTCTTCTATATCCATTGTGTCATAACTGATCGCTTCATTTACTTGCAATAGTTCGAGTTTCTTCTGATGTAAAACCCTGAAGAATAGCTTTGTGCAAATGATATTCGGCAGTTAAAAAACAAACTAGGAAAATACCTCGCTACTTCCAAAATGTCCCACATTTCTCTCGTCGGTTGTTTACTCTTTGTCTCGATCAAAAATTTGATCTCTGTCAATTCAGGCAATGCACACCAAAATGTATTGGCGACTTCTCGAATTTGCAAGTGGTCAAACGCAGCCTTCACGCTAAAATATCACTCAACCATTAATGCAAACAAAAAGGAAAAAAATAATTATTTACTGTTAATTACACTTAGAGTAATTAAAATAATTAAGGAGAGTTAAAAATATAACAATTCCACACAGATCATAAAAAAAACATCCACACACAAGAAGTATAACTTTTCAGGGGGTAAAATTAAATAAACTTGTTTACAAAATAGATTAGAGTTTAACATACCTGAATGGTAAATAGCCGATAACTTTATTTTTTGACAAAGCAATTCCAAAACAAGCATAAAGATCATTTTTAAGTGGACATTCAATAAAATCGCAACTCTTTGTAAATGAATCATTTTCATAATAGAACGTCAACAATGTAATGGTTGCTCCTCTTGTAGTGATCAACAGCTCATTATTAGATAAAATGCTAAGTCCTGAAAATAAGAATTAGTCTTTAAAAACACTTTTTGTACAAATTATTTTTTATTTACCTGTAATGGCTACATCTTCAGTAGTAGTAATGTCAACAGTGGAAGAAGAACCATCCGAATCCAGTGTGAAAATTAGAAGATGAGAACCCTTAGCGACAATTAAAAAATTTGTATCGTTATCCTTTGTCGTTAACATTCCACCTGCATTTATTTGTATTTTGTCTTCATCATTCCAAATGAAAAAATTACAACCGAAAGTTACATCTTCATCGGTAATGTTATTTAGAGTTTCTAGATCCGAAGACAAGACTTTCTGGCTCAGCTCGACGTCTATTCCTTGAATTCGCCCGTCTATAGAAGCGTAATAGACAAAATCTGAAACGACGATTGACATAAGACAAAAAGTAAAAAAGATTATAAATAAGTATTTACTTACATTTACTTTCGTTTACTCTTACACAAGTCAACGAAGATATATCTACAGCATTGGTTTGATAAGATTTTAAAAATTGAGTACTGATTTGTCTCGAATTTGTCATTCCAACTTCCCATACAACGAGCGTGCCGTCTTTAGTCGAGAAGAAAAACAACATTTTGGTTTTGCAGTAAATCCCTCCCCAACAGAATGCCGTTATTTTTATTTTGTAAGTTCTTTCTTTTAAAGTGCTCATGGCTTCTTGAGACGTTTTAAACACAGAAATATTATTCCATGTTTCCTTACAAAACGCCACCCAATCTGTTGAAATGGACTTGATATTTACCCAGTCATCACGGAATTTTATGTAAAAATCCAATGCACCACTGTCAGTAAGAACAGTTAGCAGTGATCTAGAAATTTTTTTTTTATATATTACATATTTTTTTTATATATTCTAATTCTATTACCTAAACTCAGAAGGATCCGGTACAGGAGACCAAGATATATATTTGACAGTTGGCTTGAATGCCTCCGCTTTGATATGTGGGCTAAGTGTAATATCTTGTACAAGAGTATATAATTCATTTTCTCCGAGTACTTTCGCCAGTTTCAAGATGTCTATATCACTGTTCATTGTCGGATTATCTTGTTTCGGTAAAATTACACTTCGCGTCATATCAAGAGCTGGCGACCTGTTCATAGGATTGGGTTTGAATTCCTTAAACAAACAAAAAACTTAACAATTAAATATAATCATTTTTGCTTACATAAAAATTGACAGAAAATAACAAGCCATTTATCAGTTTATAAAATAAATAATAAATGTGAAGGATCTGTTTTTCAGTTTTTGTAAAGAAATTCCTGTCAAGCGGGAGGGCTTAATATTCAACTTCCGTTCGATGTTGTGTAAAGGGTCAAACCACTTTACAATACTTTTTTCAAATTATTCTGAATTAAAACTCCATTCGCCAGGTTGGGGTTTGAACCTAGAACTGTTTGCATTGAAAATACAAATTTCAGACACCTCAGCCCCGAAAGTGTTTGTTCATTAAGTAAATCAAAAGTTCTGTGACTGAGTTGTATTTAAGGGGTACCGCAGTAGCTGAGTGGTTAGCGTGGGCTTTTTCAAAATACCGGCACCCTGAGAGTTGATATGACCTCTGCTGTTGCAAAAAAGAAGAAGAGATCTAGACAACAATGCACAATTCTGGTCACAGTGGGCAAGTCATAAAGAGACTAATTTTCTAATTCCATGAATCTCTTATTTCTTAATTTAAAAAATCTTTAATAAACCATTATGTAAATGTTCTACATTTCATTTAAATAATGAAAGACAAATTTTGGCCAAAGGGACAAGTACACAAGGGGTGACAGTAAAATACATTCAGTCAAAACTACTTCCTTTTAAATGCAACGTGCCTTTTTATACACCACAAAATGTTAGATAATTCAAGGGTCTAAATTTTAAAATCGCAATCCTGAAAAGTTGTGTTCGATAAACCGTAAAATTGAATTTAATGGTGATAATTATGACATTAAACAATTTGAGGTATTTTGGTAGCTGCTGATCATTTTATTTTCCAAAGGTGTTGGTCTGTCACGACGTAAATTGGATTTTGCCATATTTCAAAAAAATTTGAATTTAAAAATTAGTGATTAACCCAAAAAACAGTGACAAAAAGTTAATATTGTTAATAGAGAAATGATTGAAACGAAGAAATTCAATTTTTTCTCATTTTCATTTCAAAAATAAATTCTTTTTGTGTTTTTAAAATATTCTATCACTTTTCTATTTAAACAAATAATATTATAAAAATAGATAGTTTTTATATTAAAATTATTATTTAAAATGGGTAAATTGAAGTAAAAAATATGAGTATCAACATAAGTTTTCTTTGTACTTAATTACAATTAATTAAGGCTTTTAGTTGAGATAAAAAAGTCAATGGCACAAGTGGGATTCGAACCCAAGATCTTCGGCTTGATACGCCGCTGCTCTACCACTTGAGCTATCGTGACCCAATCCACTCGGACACCAACTTCCTATCTCAACCCCACCTTTTGAGTTTTCCCTCCGTGGAAATTTGTACTTAATATTATTTAGAAATGTGTGGTGATTAGTGACTGTTAATCAATGATTATTCAGAGATCGTGAGATCACACCGGACTGCATCTCACGATCTCTGAATACTCATTATTTAGAAATAATTGCATTGCTTATTAAACAGCTAAGGGCAGTCAGGATCCTCAGAGTGTGCCGAGCATAAATGGGGCAATGAGAACATCACCCATTTGTGCCCTGGAAGTCCTTCTGAATCTACCACCTATCTAGAAGAGGCTAGTGCCACAATTCTCATGCAGGCTCCAATAGCCTCTCATATAACAAAGAGTAATTAAAATTTGGGAGGAGCTTCAGGCAAACAGAGTTCTGGCGATGCGTGTTGAACCCATGACTTATAATTCAGATTTGATAAAAAAATTCAAATTGAAATACCTGCTAGGGCATACTGTGAAAAAGGTAGCCCAGTTAATGCTGATTCTGGTATAGAGATGGCTCCAAAACCAAATCTGGGTCAGGCCCTGAACCCTTTTGTCGCTTAGCAAAGTGCCAAAAACGCGGATCCATTAGGCAATTAAAAATAAGCCCTCTGTTCAATGGGAAAGTAGCCCGGAAAAGAGGCATGCAAAAAAAGTTTATCAAAGGACCATCGCAGAAACTAACTGTAGAACTACTAAATCTAGGACGTGCTAGGACTAGAATAATAGTTGGACTGCTGACTGGACACTGCAGACTACAGAGGCAGACTCAGAGTGGCAGAAACAAGCCTGTGCAAATATTGCCGAGAAGAAGAAGAAATAGCAGAACATGTCCTCTGTTGTTGCAATGGCCTATGTAGGCTGATATTCCTAATCCTGGGAGAGGAAAAGCCAGGGCCTTGAAGGAGACAGGCGGGAGCCCTTGAAAGAGCTTTGGGGGTCTGTTAAAAAGCATTAAGCTTAATGAAGAGCTCTAGATAAAAAAAGATTGGAGATGCTCAAGATCAATACAGGTTGCGGTGTACAGGTCATAAAGAGGCCGGCTATTACATAATCTAATGGGTCAGGAGCTGGTATTTATGGAAATAAACCAAGGTCTAAAATTCATATAAGTTTTGGGCAATACGCCTTTCAAGTAGAGACTGTGCCCAAAGGATAGCCATTGTTAACAGAAGAATTGGCTGACCTTAAAATGGTTATGGCCAAAAGCTTGGCAATAACAACTGAATTTGCTCTTTTTCTTCGAAACCATACCTTCATCCAGTGTTCACAACAGAAGAATTGCTATCTTCTTAAAAGTGATAAAGTCCAGAGTCATTTGGGATTCAATAGAGCCCTGTCCGACATGGAAAATAATAAAATTACCCATGTCTGGGTAGCAGGACGGAGGGACAACAAAGGCCCTGAACCTTTTTGCCATACCAAACTGCCAAAAACCTGATCCATCAGACAACAGATTAAAAATAAGTTCTCTGTTTAATGGGCATGTAGTCAGGATAGAGGCATGCAAAAAAGTTCATCAAAGGAACTAACGGCAGAACTAAATCTTGGAAGTGTTAGGACTAGAATAATAAATAGTTGGACTGCTGATTGGACATTGTACACTCCAGAGGTACAAGCCTGTGGATACATTGCCAGGAAGAAAAAGAAATAGCAGAGTGAAGGCTCTTGGTGTGAAGGCAATAAAACTGAATTTGCTTTGTAGAGAGGCAAAAAGAGAGACAAAAAGTCCAGAAAGGATACCAACAGGAGTCCTTGAAAAACTTTGGGATCTGGTTAACAGTATTGAGCTTAATGAAGAGATCTAGGGGTGTCGGTGGCCGCAACGGTTTAGGTGTTGACATGGCGCTCTCATCACTGTAAAATCCAGTGGCTCTGCATTCGAACCCAACATTCTTACAAATGTTTTTTTTTTTTTTTTTTTTTTTTTAACACCGGCAGCTTTAGGGTTGATATGACCTCTGCAAACCCTCGTAAAAAAAGAAGAAGGAAAAAAAGACGAGATCTAGACAACAATGCACAATTCTGGTCATAGCGGGCAAGTCATAAAGAGACTAATTTTGAATCGCTTATTCAATTTAGAGAGACTAATTTAAAAATCTTTAATAAGCCATTATGTAAATGTTCCATATTTCTTTTAAATAATGAAAATCGAATTTTGGCCAAAGAGATAAGCGCACATTTCAGAAAGTCTTTAGGGGTGACACTATAAAATACAATCAGTCAAAACTACTTCCTTTTAAATGCAATGTTAGATAATTTTACTTGTACCAAGGGTCTAAATTTTAAAATCGCAATCCTGAAAAGTAGTGTTTGATAAACTGTAAAATTGAATTTAATGGTAATAATTATGGCATCAAACAATTCGATCATTTTATTTTGCAAGTGGGCTGGTCTGTCACGATGCGAATCGGATTTTGCCATCTTCAGTGTTCAGTCTGTCCCAGAATGTTTGTACAATAAATGAATTTTATGCATTGAGAATCACTGACTCCAGCGTTGCTGGTTGGCTTAGACATGCTGACCAGGGAAACAAATCATAACTTAAAAATAAAACAGACCAATCCAGCAAGGATAGGCAGACCAAAATGATTGAAAATGAGTAAATCATAGGTTCATCATATCATACACTATTCAGAGAAACCACATTTGAAGGTACAGCATAATTTTGCAAAATAAATAACAGTTGCTCTTTCTAAGGAGAATTTCTTTACAAAAAACAGAAAAAAAAAAAACTTTTTAGGGACACATTTTAAGATGCAAAAGTGTGTTCCTCTGCCTATATTGCCTATATTCTTATGAGGTGCACCAATTCCATTCAAAATTTGATTGTTATTCCTCAGAAATTAGTTTTCAACTGAAGTGAGTAAATGGAAGATGAAAAACACAAAGTAGTATTTAATTGAAAATTTATTTTTCACAAAAAGTGTTCATTACATATATCAAGTCATCATAACCTAAAAACAACATATATGTACATACATACGAGTACAGAGTTGAAAAAATAATATGCATAAATAAGGACAACAAAAACAAAAATACATTCTGAAAATTACTGAATACTTGAATGATGTAAATCTAAAACTGAGAGCACTAGGCAGGCAAGAGGCAAAAAATCAGAAAGACAATAAGGTAGATGATAGGGAAGAGTAGAGGGTTGGGAAGATCAGGGGCGAGAGGTAGACAAAAGTAGGACATTCCCAATGAGGTGTAAATATTGTGGCCATATTTGCAGAAAAATGATTGTGTCGAAATTTTGCAGAAATTTGCAAGGGAGGCCAGATTGTGAACAGAAGGGGAGAAAAGAGTAGTTTGCTGATGATGAGGACGGAAAAGGAAGGGAGTTGTCAACCATGTACTAAAGCGGTGTCATCGGATATAACCTCAGCCCAATAGATGCCACGAGTGTCCCGGTTAAAGCTCTTAAAATAAAATAAAATAAAAACACGAGAACAGCTAACTTTTCACAAGGCCTGGAGAGCGTATAACCCTGAACGAAACAACTCATAGGGCCTGGGGAGCCTCTAAGCACCAGCAAGATAACTCGTTATGAGTCCCAAAAAGGTCAATTTAAAAGAATTAGTGAATGAATAAAGAAAATAACACTATTTGGTAGGAAAAATATTTTTTATTAAATAAATTATCGTTCACATCATTACATTTTTACTATTAGGAGTGATCACAGAATAAAAATCTTAAAAGAAAATCCAAAATAATATTACAGCCTTTAAGCACCTCCAGCTTCAAATCAACAATAATTAAATATTTACAGAAAACAATTTTAATTGAACATAATTACATGCCATCAAAAGGAAATCTATTGCCTTCTTGAAGTCTTTCATAATGATCTTCCCTCCTTTCTTTCCAGTATAGTAATCCAATGATAACCGATATGAAGAAACATATGCCAAGCAGTGCGACAAAACTCTTCAAAATGAGTTTCGAAGGTGTGATAAAAAGCCTTGCGGTCCACTTGTTCGGGTTTTTCAGCGGGATCGGTATAACGACCATCTGTGAATTTGGTATCAACTGTTTCCAAGTTCTGTTGTACCCCGAAACACCGACTGTTAAGGAATCGATAAAATTCGCAGTCCTCCCAAGACCGAACAAGGTGTAAGGTAGGTGCAGACTAAAATAGGCGGATTGAGGAAGCTGTCCCGCCATCGCTGCTTTAGGTTGGTCGTCTAAAGTGGTCGAATTGTAGAATACCAAAGGGCCTGGTAAGTTTGTTCCAAAAGTTCTGTTTTTACGTCCTAGAGGGCCGTTGAGCGCTTGAACCTTTTTATCGCGGATCCCTGTTAGTACCATCACTTTCAGAAAATTTGCATCGTAATCTAAACTGTTTTTAAAAGCAGAAACTTTTGTTGTTTTACTAGTTTCATGGACTAGTATAATGTCAAGAATACCATCTTGCAAGAAGTCATAGAATACAGCGGAAACAGTCCCGTTATTCATGCTGTTCAGGGTTGACCAATTGACTTCAAAAGTCCTGCTGACTTGTTTGTTTATTTTATTTTCAACATTTATCAGGATACAACTTCTGGTTTGTCCATTACTCTGCAGTGTAGCGAGTAAATCAGGATAACCGTCCATATTAAAATCTCCACCTCGTAAAGTAATTGCCTTTGAGTACATGCTGTTATTTGGAGGTACAAATCCCCAAACAACGTTTCCCTTGTCTTTAAAATTGACTTGCAAATCATGCCAATCGCCCATAGAATAAACCCAAATGGAGCTTGTCATACAACCCTTGTCTGCACAGATGGGTAGCAGGTGGTCAATTTTTCCTTTAAGTTCAACATCAAGTAGTAAAGTCTGACCTATCACATCGCCCTTTGGAAATGCACGTATGGTAGGCTCTTCTTCGAATCCATCTTCTTTTTCTCTATTTTTATGCCAAATTTCAAAATTCTGCTTTGTCGTCACATACAAATCAGCAGCCAAATCGTTATTAAGATCAATAAATGAATGCGAATGAGGAATCCTTAATTTTTGAAGCTTTTTCTTACTTTCCATTGTTATACTTTCAGGAAGACTGTATCTCTGCTCAACCCCTTTTTTGAAGATCCAAAATGTTCTGTTGCCACTTTCAGAGCTTCCAAAAAGGTCTATGATTGTATCTTCATTGTAATCAAGGGCCAAAGGCTGGCCGCACATCTTTGCATACTCAAAACTGTAATCTTTGGTGCAGTTTATTGTCTGGCCCCATAGAATACGAATTGAATTCAAATCGTGACCCTCAAAACATTCACCGATCCGTACTGTCACTAATACATCCATGAGTGCGTCCCCGTCAAAATCCCCGGGGACGATGCTAGTCACAGGATGTTTAAATTCACACTTTTCCCCGAATCGAAAATAAGGTTCCATTTCACCACCATAAAGCACTTCTACTGTGTTTTTCTCTTTTATCACAAACAAGTCTGGATATTCGTCGGAATTGATGTCGCCGAACGCTGCCGGCTGAATATTTCTCTCTTTACCAAACGCCAATTGGGTAATATCAATGTTGACATCTCCTGCATAAGCTTTCGATATCACCAATGTCAGGAATAAAATCAAATAGACAGCAAAAGAGTGAAATCTTCGTTTAGATTTACATCCACCCTGCCAACATAAGCAGATAATTAGAACATGTTAAGATAAACAGAACAATAAACTCTTATCACAATTTTTATATTTTTAATTAAAAATTTTCTTGTCAAAAATTGAAATTTTGTAATGTAGATTCTACAATGTGACTATATTAATGTTAAATTACGCAGTACACTTTGAACTAAAAAGCAAGAGTAACCAAGCGGTTTATATTATTTTTTAAATATTGTTTTCTCTACTAATCAGTGATTAATTGTGACCCAGCAAGAAAATTATTTTTAAACAATTAACTTATTTATTTTAAAAATATACGCATATAGATTACAAATGTTCAGACTGATTTATTGAGCTTATTTTGTAGCGATTTATTGAGCTTATTTTGTAACTTGTTAATTTTGATGGCAGTAATATGCAGATTAATATAGAGCAATTAAGGCCAGCCATACAAGTTGTGGTTTGCCTGGACAATAAACTTCCAACGATCAAAGTGCATTTGCAAAGGTAATGAGTTATGCGGTATGGTAAATCTATGTTTTTGCTTCATTGGTCATGGCTTCCTCAAGAGATGACGAAGCAATTGCAGTGGTCAGTTTATTTTTTGTTATTAATTTAAGAAAACTGTAAAAAATGGTGTAGATCCTTAATTGCGCACATTCCAGTGTAGAACTGTGCAGGTAGAAAGAATCAAATTCTTATCCTGTCTAGGTTGCTTAAACAGGTCGCAACACCTGCACAGTTTCACGGGAAGTAGTTGGCAATCACGTTTCAGTTTATCGGTACAAGTAAATTGTATAGGTAAACCTCTCTGGTATGGTCGACCTTTAGACACCCAAATAAGGCAAAATGATAATTATTTAGGGTTCCTGGTTATTTACAAAACTGTCCAAAACGACCAAATACTGTACTGGCACTTCTTTAAGCCCATATCAGGATGTGCACTTTGGATTCAAGCTCTTTCCTAGGTACTACATCACTAAAATGGCTACCATAACTGGGCAAGGTCTTCAACGCCATGTTGGATTATTGGACATTCTGCCCACTTTGTTTTGGCAGATTAGGACATCTTGTTTACTTGTTTAAATGTGATATTTCAATAGGCAATTGTTAGTAGGGGGCGATGGTAGCCGCAATGGTTAAGGTATTAGACTTGGTGCTTATCACTGTAAGGTAAAGGTCCCAGATTCGAATCCAGCTGTCCTACATTCAAATTTGACATATTTAAAAATGGGTTGTTTTTTTTTTCAAAAAACAACAACACCCCGAGGGTTGATATAATCTCTGCAGTTGTAAACCCTCATTATAGTCTGATTGGTAGCACTCTTAGTCAACCCTGACTCCTTCAGAGACCTTGCATCTGCATTAAAACCGCTATTACTACAGCATTTCCAGGATGTTATATATATTTTAAAGAATGAAGGGGTGTCGGTGGCCGCAACGGTTTAGGCGTTGACATGGCACTCATCAATGTAAGGTAGAGGTCCTACGTTCGAATCCAGCAGCCTTGCATTCGAATCTGACATATAACCTCATAGTTGAAATACCCTCGGGAAAGAGAGAAAAGAAAACTCTTTGACTGAGAGTATATTGGTTTACATTTGTTCCCTTTTCGAGATATTTCTTTGCACATTTTAATCATATGTATCACATGTATGTAAATTAGAAGCTTATTGATTTTTAAGCAGTTCAGCTCAACAGCTAAACTATGTTTTTAATTGGTCGTAATTACCCAAAGTGATTATTTAAATTAATTTATAATTTTTTAATATTTGCCAAAACATTGAGAGGTCGTGGGTTCCTGATCATCACATTAATTTTTACATAATAATTATAAATCAATTATAAGCTAATTATTTTGTCATGGGAGGTCAATTAAATGGCCAATCATGATGTATGTTCGCTAGCATGCTAATCAATAAACCGTATATGTTTAGCGGCCATAGTTGACCTATTTAATTATTTAAATTTATTATACTTTTTAACTAAAGAGTTGGTTGAGATGAAAAAGTTAGTGTCAACGAACAGAATGCGAACCCACGACCTTCGGCTCAATATGCCACTGCTCTAACCATTTGAGCTATCTTTACTTCAAGAGTGAGTGATCGTGAAGTCATGATATCTCAAGTTAGAGCAACAGCATATTGAGCCGAAGGTCGTGGGTTCGAATCCCGCTCGTGGCACTAACTTTTTCCTCTCGATCAAGACTTTAGATCAAAAGTATAATTAATTAATCAATAAAATTTCTTTTTGTAAAAAAAAAATTGCTTGGTGAAGATAGCGCATGAGTAGTTCATCAATGTCGGTTCAGCTTTAGTTCACCGACTCGCAGACCAACACTCAGCATCAACACTAACAATAAAATAGTTTCCCTCAAAATTTTTATTGTTTTATTGTTAAATTTAACTTGCTCTATTAGTCTGCATATGGTAACAAGGTGGAGAAGACTTCAAAGGTATAAAAAGTGAGAAAAATTAGATGAAAAGTACTCACCGTTATATAAACTGCCATTTCTGTCGCTGTGGCAACAAAACCGTCTTCCGACCAAGCAGAAGAGAAAGGCACGTGGATGTGCGAACTGCATTTGGTCACTTGGAAATCCTGGATTTTCATCTCTGAAATAAGTTTAGACGTGAAGGGCTTCAAACAATTCAAAAGATAATAAGGAAACACAGATAATGACGTTCACCTCCAAAGTTATCTCTCCCCTAGTCGGATGTGTCATAAGTGATTATTTTTTTTAATCGGAAGACCGCTTGAGGAATATTTTGACAAATGTACCTTTTCCTTTTGGATTGATGACTATTTCGTTAGATAAACAACAATAAGTGCTACCTTGTACCTATAACTTAGCAAGGTTGGATGCGTTGGTTGCGTTCTTGCGTAGTAGATTGAACAGCAGCGCTGTCAAGGAGGAGTCAATGAGTCACTCTGCCTTCAAATCTCGTGACGATTTATTAGGGCATGTAAACAAAATTTAACCCTATTCTTTAATTATATTCAACACACGACTAAAAACACAAAAAAGAACAATAAACAGCTACAGAGGAAATATTTAAAGGAATTATAATAATCTAAAATGTTTGATTCTACAACACTAATATTTTCAAGACTTGCATAACAAGGTGAAATTAAAAAAAGAAAAGAGATGTCCTTCTGCACCTTGACCTGAGTAGATCTATTAAGCTCTTATATTTTTATAACTCACTGGCATGCTTTATGTTAATCAACCTCCATAGCTTGCCAGTAGTC
The DNA here is from genome assembly GCF_000648675.2 of Cimex lectularius. Lineage (NCBI taxonomy): Eukaryota > Metazoa > Arthropoda > Insecta > Hemiptera > Cimicidae > Cimex > Cimex lectularius. The sequence goes on from NW_019392683.1 coordinate 1,284,585, forward strand.
CTCCGTGCAAGATCTTGTGGCTTTTCCTCTCCTAGTCACAAGAACGTGCATCTACAAAGACCTTCACAAAGCATAAAATGTATTCCTCTTCCTGGCAATATCTGCAGTGTTTCTTCTGTCTGTACTCTTATACAATACATGGCTTTTTAGGCAGCAGTGCCTTATCAAGGATTCCAATCAGAATTGTCAAATTGTAAGTTTTGCGGATAGCCCTTCTATGAATTTCTTCGTGTGTCTCATACCTGGGGTATTATTCCACTAAACTTTGGATTCATTAAGGATCCATTTTAAGATGGATTTTGTGGCAAGATGCTAGGCCACAGTATGGTTCGGGACGTAGAGAATCCATGTTGGCTTCCTCTTTGGCCAATGTGTCAATTTTTTCATTGCCTCTATGCCCCAAATGCCCAGGGTTAGGTCATTGGTGTCGCTGACTTCCTCCAGGGCCTATATGCAGTTCCAAACATTCTTTGCCTTGACTTCACATGGAGCTAGTGCTTTAGTGCTACCTGACTAGGAATGTATTTCTAGGTTTTTTGTCACAGGCACAGTGTTCAATCACTATGATTTCAGACTGGAAAACTGTATTATATTTACCTAGGTTTACTGTCAGTTCGTTCTTTGGATTCATTCCGAAGAGCTCCTGCCCTTGTCGAGTTTTGAGCCATCAGTATACCAGGAGTTTGCCTTTAGCGGTATTCCTCTGCCCCATTCTTCCTGTTCTGGTATCAGTACCTTGTACTTTTTAGTAAAATTGTACTTCAGAGTAGTGGCTTCAATTGGCATGCCTAAATGGCATCTGCTTGTATCTCCTCCCTCAGTTTCCAATGTTTATTTACATGGCCTATCCTTGCAGATGGTGGTCCATTAATGAGCCTGTGGCTGTTGCTTTGGCTTCTCCTTGGACTAAAATATGAAGTGGTAGGAAGGTTTAACGGCACCTCCAAGGCCACAGTCAGATGCAATGTGACAAGCTTGTCTCTGGGTGCCACTGAATAGCCTAATTACTCTGGCCTGCAGGGTCTTGGTTACCACCCACTGACCCATATGTCAGCATTAGTCTTAACATGAATGTGTATAGCTTAGGGTCATTTTGAGATTTAAGCCTCAGTTTTTAGTGCAGAGCCTTCTGCACCTTTCCCAGGCAATTTTGACTCTCTAGGTGGTTTTAATTGTGTTGATTTGCATGAAGAGAACACAACTTTTTTTTATTTAGAAATAATAGTAAGTACTAGCCTCTACTAGGTTGGATCTCATATTTCCTGGAGGGCTGCTCCTTCTCCATATCTTATAAAGATGCTCTATGATCTGGCTTTGGTAGACTCAGGGTCCCCATTCAGCCCCTCAAACTATTTTTATTATTCAGACATTCACTCTGAAGGGTTGTCACTCTCCGGTGTGCTGACCGTAGGGTTTATAACTCAGGGGGATTCACCTACCCCATTATGTGGCAGTCGCTAGTACCCGGCCAGAGGCCCAGAAGATCGTCGCTTCCCAACCAACAGGTTTAGGCTCTGGCAGAGGCTGATGACAGCTAGGTCATTTCAGCCCCCAACACATGCAAATTATAATCTAGCGTAATACTAACTATAGTTGATAAGGCAGTCACACAAATAAATACATTCATACATTGAACTCATTCTTATTAGTCTGTGGAGTACTCGATATTCCTTCATCGACCTACACACAATATCATAATCAAAGTTAGGGTTGGTGGGTGGTTTTATAAATCATCAACCCTAGACACAGTTCTTGCTGGAGGGGATTTTTATTATTCTTTAATGAAGACTGTGATGCTTTCTTTCACTGCCAGGTCTCCAGTCGGGATTCGAACCCAGAACCACTCACATGACAAATATGTCAACTAATTATGTTAATACAGCCTAACTTTCTCTTTAAATAAATGAATAAAAGTAGCTACCTTACAAAAGTAAAGGGAATTTATAATTTTTTAAATATATCTTGCTTTCTTTAAAATAAAAGTATCTGGTTAATATGAAACTGTATAATAAATAATATCCATAATAGCCAATAAAATATCCAATTAATTGGTACATAAACAAAAAAATAACATAAGTATATATAAAACAGGGTCTTCTTTCATATTTGTTGTAAATTATGCGCTAAATATAAACCTGATTTAATTTAAATAATTTAGTAATAAAGTTGATTCACATTTATATTCTCAGCAAAACAGAACAACATAAACCATATAAATACATTTTATTGTATAACAACAAAATGAAGTTTACTACATTATTCTAAATCTTTTATTTAACTTTAGATGTACTAAAGTTAATAAACATAGAATAAATTAAAATTATTTTATATTACATATTTACAAATTTTAATTAAGTTTTCTATAATTGTTTCCCCATTTATAATTAATATGTATTTGTCTTTATCAAAGTTTGACTGTTGGAAGACTTGGTTTACCATATCTTTTTTCAGCTTCTTTAACAAACGCCCATTCCATCTGCTTGACTAGCTCATCAAAAAAAACATTTGCGAGTTGAGAATGGAGCATAGATTTAAATTCAAAAGAGAGATAAAAGTGTATATGGCAAGACTGCGGGCCCTCCTTCAAACCCGGGATGAACTTCCATGTTGTTGTGAGGTGGTTAAATATCTTCCCATCTTTGCACACTGCTCTAACGCTGTGCGGACGATTGAGGGAAACGGTCGAAGAGTAACTTTCTACAATGGGCGGGAAGCCGACTTGCAGGTCTCCGCTAAGCAAGTGTTTTGTTTTGTGGGTGACGGTCGACTTTATACAAAACGGAACAAATTTTTTGTAATTTTCAACGTCAGAGACGACATCAAACATTTGCTCTGGGGTAAACCTGTCAAACATGAATTATGAAAGACAATATTAATGATTTTTCGGATTTTATTTTTTAATTAATAACTTACCCGACGATTTTCTTCCCGATGTACTCTTTCTTCTTATTTGCGATCCCAGGTAGGGTAAAGAAATTATTGAAATGTCCAAAAGCGGGAGGTGTTAACTTTCCTTCTTTGCAAAGTATTTTTGTATTGTCATATGAGCACAATCTGAAACAGAATTTTATATTTAATTGTAAACTTGCATACAAATCGAGGCGCAATGGTTATACTGTAACTTAACAACCCAGATGCTGTGCGGGCTTAGCATCTTTCAAGAGAAAAATATAATTACTATTTTTTTAAGAGGATTAAGAAATAATTCAATAAATTCAACCAAAAATAGAAAAGAAAGTAATGAAAATAGAACTTTCTTATAAAACAAAATCAATTACAACAACAGCAATCATTAACACAAACATTAAAAAATTGAGTTTTGAGTCGAAGTTTTGTCATTGGAATTTTCTGACCTCTCATAATTTCAATTTACTTACAACATATTGATGATGATGTTCAAACTTAATGATAAAATTGCTCATATAATAAATCTCTTTTTAACCTACATTAGAAAGATACTGTGTTGGGTGGGTTCTGAATATTTGAATTTTTGGCCTGTGCACTGTATTTCTGGATCTGTCAGTGTAATAAAATATTTCAGTTCACTTTTCTCCCATTATCACTCTTTTTTACAAAGATGGGGCTGAAAATTTTGTTTAAATTCAAATCTTGCTCATCTTGAAGCCATGAATAGAAATGTTTCTTATCAGGATGTTTCTTTTCTTCCTTCTAAATTCTTTTCTTCTAAGCTTTTGCTTATTGTGTAAAAATAAAAAAATAAAAAACAAATAAAAATGTGTGGTGATTAGTGACCGTTAATCGATATTTATTTAGAAATCGTGAGATGCGGTCTGGTGTGATGTAGGTTTCAGAAAAACGTTTTCTTTATCGTGCCAACATTTCGGTCTTTATTGAGATCATCTTCAGGGCCTGGGATTTACAAACATTGTTTACACTTTTCCACATCCAAAATGTAACTGTTATATGTAAACAATGTTTGTAAATCCCAGGCCCTGAAGATGATCTCAATAAAGATCGAAACGTTGGCACGATAAAGAAAACGTTTTTCTGAAACCTACATCACACCAGACCGCATCTCACGATTTCTAAATAAACAAATAAAACGTTTAAAAAAAACTTTTTGCCCCCTTTAATACCAAGTATTTCCACCTCTGGCATAAATCATATTAATTAAACACCTTTTTATTCCTAGGAAAAGATTTCTGATAAAATACTGAGGAATTCTTTCCCATTCGTCAAGAACCGCTGTTTCCAACCCTTCTAGGGTGTTAGGACCTGGGTTTAACTGTCATCCTTGTCGCTTAAGTTCGCCTCAAATGTGTTCAATTGGACTTTGAATCAATCTGGACTTTGAGCTGGCCACACCAAGCACTCAATTCTAGCCTCATTCAGGTAATCATCCACAATACCAATAGCTTTATGAGGAATTATCCTAATTATAATTATCCTCACCGATGTGGGGAGCAAATAGCACTACCGTGAAGTTAGGGATCTTCCTCGCACGACCAATTTGGTGCTAAACAAAATGCTACCCCAGAGCATCAATCCACCCACTGTGGAATGCCACCTGAGGAATAATACAGCATGGAGCGTACCTTTCTCCTGAATGTCTCCATATGAATCTAAGCCCATTTAAAGATTTGAGGCCAACTTTCATCTCATCAAGAGAACCCAATCTTCCAATACCCAATTTACACGTTCCCAGGCGAATTGAAGCCTGGACATTTTCTGAGCTGTGGCAAGAAGAGGTCTACAAGCCGCGTGCTGGGCCCTGAGGTTATTTTCACTGAGCCTTCTTACAGTCCTGGAGGAATTCAAAACATTTCGGACTTGTCTCATCGTATTTCCCATAATGCTGAAGTTTCGTAGAGCCTGATGACGGATGAATCCTCGTCTCTCTCATGGACCTGTCTTGGCCTTCTAGTGTGAAGTCCTGTTTCTTTAAAGCACCGAAGAACCCTTTTTATTGTAGTGATTTACACTCAGTCTCCTGGAAACTTTGCACTGGCTATATTCTTCCTCTAAAAATATTATGTCACTGTCATACTCAAATGCCTGACTGGAGTTTTTTAAAAAGGTTTAAGAATAAGAATAATATCAAATAAAATCAATGAAGGGAAAAGATTAAGTGAAAGCAATGTTTAAACGTTGCAGAATGAAAGGGCAAATGCTACTTTTTGTGCAAATGGAATTTATCAGTATAAAGGTAAACAAAGCATTATTTACTGTATACTTTGACCATAATATCTCCTAATTACCTGTAACTAATGTAGAAAGATATGTATTTAATTTTAAACTTAATAAATTGAATAGAACCTTGAATTTGTCCATCAGTGTAATTTTTTGACTGCCTAGTCGCCTATGTACCGTTTGAGGTGTAAGGTGGCTGGAGGCTCCTGGAGGAGGTTTGAGGTATAAAGAGGATGGAAAGAAATAAGTCAAGAACAAGTAAAGTTGAAACTAAAAATAGCATTTGTCATCAACCTTGGATCCGAGATAACACGTAAAACAGTTAAATTAAAAATTAAAGACAAAAACTTTACTTACGGATTCAAATGATGGATTTTTCTATGTGAATAACATGATCTAAGCTTGAGGCAAGGCGAGTGTTGGTTCCGTATGAGATGTCCTAGACGGACCTTGGCTCCAGAGATCATAGCTGGTTGTCGGAATTATCATAACGCAATGTCTCGGAGCACGATGTCTAGTTTTGTCGATATGTCGAGTAAATTGTGAATTTAGAATTTTATTTGTGCATTTTAAAATGTGTGAGGCCAAAAGTTTGTTTAATCTGAGAGGTTTTTTGTTAACGTACGGTTTCTGAGAAACCTCAGATTTCGTCGACATGACGTTCGACAACTAAAACCTGACAGCCGACGAGGAGGCGGCCGGTCAGTTCCTATGATATTTTGATTACTTTCTGTATTTTTCCGTAATTTTGGTTGATATATGAGAAAAATATCTAGTTTTATGTTGTTTTCTTTTATGTTATGAATGAGTTTATTAATGGATTTTTTTTGGAACTCCTCTTTTCTGTGTTTTTTTAGTAATAGTGTAACGTAAGACCAACTGAGCGCTACGTGTTGATAATACTCGAAATGGAGGTAAGTATTGGGTGATTGGATCCTTCTCCTCGACTGACGCGGTGTCCACCACTTGTTGAGCCGTTGGTATGTCAAAGGGAAACATAGTTTTCCTCCACCCGGATTTGGGCGTAGGAGGTGCAGAAAGGCTCGTCGTCGATGCAGCGATAGCATTAAAAAATTCCGGTTACGATGTTAAGTTCGTCACGTCGCATCACAACTCGGAGCATTGCTTCCCGGAGACGAAAGACGGCACTTTGCCGGTTGAGGTCATCGGAGGGTGGATCCCGAGGAACGTGTTCGGCAGGCTCTTCGCACTCCTTTCATGCCTTAAAATGATATACTGCGCCTTTTATGTGATATTCAAGTTGAAGCCGGATCTAGTTTTCTGCGATCTCGTCTCCGCTTGCATCCCCGTGCTGAAGATGGGTGTTAAAAAGGTCGTCTTTTACTGTCACTATCCAGACCAGCTTCTGTCCATGCCTGAAGGCCTTCTGAAGTCTTTGTACCGGTATCCGCTCGACTGGCTCGAAGAGAAGACCACCGTCATGGCAGACAAGCTGTACGTCAATAGCAAATTCACGCAAGATGTTTTCTGCACGACATTCAGAAGGAACATGACCGTTGTGCCCGATATACTTTACCCTTCGATTAACACCGTAGCGTTCGACAGGCATACAGAAATAAAACCCGAGCACAGCTTCAAAGATGAATTTGTAATACTATCTATAAACAGGTACGAAGCAAAAAAGAACATCGAGATCGCAATACTGGCTTTGAGACAGTTAAGAAATGAACTTGACGATGACAGATGGGACAGAGTGAAGTTGATAATTGCAGGTGGGTATGACCCAAAGGTCCATGAAAACATTGAATATTTCGAAGCCCTTGTAAAACTTGCAAAAGACACCGGCCTCTCTGAGAAAATAATCTTCTTAAAATCACCTTCTGAAGAGTCCAAAATCTCGCTTATAAGGAGATGCGATTGCCTCATTTACACTCCTCCCAATGAACACTTCGGCATCGTCCCTTTGGAAGCGATGTACGCCAAGAAGCCCGTGATCGCCTCAAACTCCGGTGGGCCTACAGAAACCGTTCTCAATAATAAAACTGGTTTCCTCTGCGAGGACAGCAGCACAAGCTTTGCGAAGGCGTTATACAAATTGATAACGGAGGAAAATCTGAAAGAAGAAATGGGCCGAGCTGGTTTCAAGAGGTTCCTTGAAAAATTTTCTTTTTCCTCATTTTCTAATCATCTTAACAATGATATTGAAGATCTTGTTGCTACAAAAAATAATTAAGTGTAAGATATTTGAAAAAAAAGAGGAAATATATGTGATTTTAATTTATTTCAACTGTATATACTGATAAATATAATTGTGAAACATTACTGTTTAAATGTTATTGATTATAATGCGCCTCGACTTAAACCAGTGTTAAATGATCTCTTGTGTACTATAACATAATGATGTTGACTAAGACTATTCTTTAACATTTTCTTTGCTGAAGTCAATTATGGGTCTCAGTACCTGGTGGCTGAAATTAGATTTTTCAAGAGGATCCTTGAAAAAAAAATCCTCATTTTCTAATCATTTTAACAACGATTTCGAAGATCTTGTTGCTAAAAAAAATAATGGTAATTAAGCATAAGATAATTTAAAAAAGGGAAATATATATGTGATTTTAATTTTTTCCATTGTATATACTGATAAATATAATTGTGAAACATTATTACTGTTTAAATGTTATTGATTATAATGCACCTCGACTTAAACCAATGTTAAATGATCTCTTGTATGCTATAACAATAATGATGTTGACTAATAGTCTTTAACACATTCACTGCGGAGGTATCTGGTGGCTGAAATTATATTTTTTCAAGAAGTTCCTTGAAATTTTTATCTTTTTCCTTGTTTTCTAATAATCATAACAACAATATCAAAGATCTTATTTTTAAAAATGTATTAGAAATGTATATATGATTTTAATTTATTTCAATTGTATATACTGATAAATATAATCGTGAAGCATTAACTGTTTAAATGTTAATTGTTCATAATGCACCTTGACTTAAACCATTGTTAAATAATCTCCTTTACACTATAAAAAATCATGATGTTGGCAGACATTCACTGCAGAGGTCGTTTATGGGTCTGCGTTCTCGATGGCTGAAATTATATTTTGCCAAAAATCAATTATTTGGGTCTATTATGATTGGGAAAAATATTTTGAAAATGATTACTAAGGAATTTTGTGAAAAAAATTGCTTCTAAATTTTGGACACAGGTGGTTTGGTGCAAACCGCACAACAAACATTTCTTATTTTTGGTGACTCGGAAGAGATAAAAAAATATCTTTTGTAAACATATTTATACTTATATATAAATTAAACAATAAATCTGTAAATAATTACATTAATAGGAAAGCAAATACAGACTGTACCTAATTACTTTTTTCTCTTAACAATAATTTTTAAAATCTTCAGTAAAATAAAATTAAAACAATAAATCTATGAAATAATTTATACATCATTGAAACATATTTGTGATAAGCTGTAAAACAGTTTCTCAGGCAAAGTGCTGGATTGCCAGGACATATCGGAAGACGGAAAGTAGTCAGTACGTCTTTCCTCGCATCTGGAGAAAAAATACACATTGCATTAATTTTTTTTTAAATGTTTCAATAAATTTATTACAAACTAAATACTGATAGAACTTATATGGTTTTTGAGAGTAATTAATTTTCAATTTGTACGTTTCTACATACTATGTAAGAAATGTGTTGTTGATTGCGACTGGAGGAAAAATTATCATTTTAAAAACAAAGTTTTAAGTCAATAAACACATTATAATTACAAAACAATTTTGAAGATTTATCTCTATGTTCCACTGTTCACAATAATCATCAAGAATTGGTATATTTCTACACAATGTATACGGATTATTGGATATTAAGATTATGTTGTCAGCTACATCAAAATGTTTACTCATTTGTTCCGAACACAGATTCCCCCTTCTAATAATTCAGGTAAATCATTTTAAAAGAATTGAAAACAGTGTAAGACTGAGCATAACGCCTTGTCAGACCTGGCTAGGAAAAATTCTGTTAGCCTATCATGCACCCTAACAGCAGAGGCCACAATAAATGAAATTGGGAGATTTTTTAGCAATAGAATTTTATGACTAAATGATCTATTCTGACAGAGTTTTGATTGCGATACCTTAGCCTACAGTCCTTTTCAAGAGCGTTTACTTCTTTTCTTCACAATATTTGTAATTGTGGAGTTCTGACTCAGTATGCACGACAAGCATGACAATACTGATATGAGTTAATTCATCAATTGACAATTGTTGTCACGTTTGTTTGTTAAAATTGGCATAATTTTCTTTTTTATTTTATTATTTATTTTTATTTTTGACAAACAACTCCAATAGACAGGATATCTCCCGATGTTGCGAAACACTTAAACTTTTTTTTTAATTTATATTATTTAAATTAATGTGGAATTAATGCAAAATTAAGTTATGTAAATAAAGTATTTTTCTTCTTCTTTTTCCTAATCTACAAAATGTAGTTTCCTTCTACAGAGTTCCTCAAGGTTCACTACTTGGCCCCTTCTTGTTTAAACATTTTATAAATGATATTTCATCTTGTTTTTTTATATTATTTTCACTTTTTGCTGATGATCTGAAAATCTTTAAGTCTATAGAATAAATCAAAGACATTAAAATTCTTATCCAACCTTGACTCTAAAAGACCATGAAATTCATTTTCATCAAAACTTGAAGTTTAACATTTTCAAATATAAAATCAAAACTCTAATCAAACCCTTGGATTTTATCAATGCACTACTGTAAATTAAATTGTAATTCTTACAGCTTACTTTTAATTTTAAGGGCCTTGTGCGACCAATTAGGATTTCATTTGGAATCCATACATGACAGAACTAATTGATGCATCAAAGGATATACAGAGATGTATCTTGCACTGCATTTGGCTCAGGGAGGCTGGAATATTTGCTGATTTCAACATGAATCTGGAAACCCTGTACACCTGTAGATTTATTTTTGATATACATTTTGTCTACAAACTGATGCATTATCATATCAACTATCCTGATCTATCCTCCTCTAACTTCGCAATACCCCTTTGTAACGAGCAGTTTACTTTCTCTAAAAAGTCACATTTTACATAAAATTTAAAATTTATAAACATCATGTATTATTTATGACTGGGGTTTTATTGGTATTGTGAATCATGGTATTGGGGTCCACTTAGCAATACTTTTTGCATATTATTTTCAATTAAAAAGTCATGGTGAATTGGATTATTTATTCAATTGGGTCCATCTACACTCGAGGATTTTTTTTATGTTACTCAAACACATTTTAGCTCTGCGCCATCTTCAGTGAGGAATAGTCAAAGCCATGGCTTGCTCAAGATTCAAACCCAGAACAACTAGCACGGCAAATCCAATTTGGACACCCTAGCCATTCAGCCACTGTAGTCCCGCTAGACTGGAAGTAAAATATATTAAATAATGTTTATTAAAAAATTAATTAACAATTTAAAAAAAAATTAAATAATGTTGTATGATTTAGATGCAATAGAATAAAAATGTACTAGACACCAGCATTGATTGTGTGAGATATTACTTACTTAAGAGGTTAGGAAATAAAATTAAAGAATTAAATAATCCCTCCCTAATTATTTCTAACAATAAACAATTAATTAAGGTTTTTAGTTGAGATAAAAAAGTCAATGGCACGAGCGGGATTCGAACCCACGATCTTCGGCTTGATACGCTGCTGCTCTACCACTTGAGCTATCGTGACCTCGATCCACTCAGAAACCAACTTCCCATCTCAACCACACATTTTGAATTTTCCCTCCTTTTTGCCATTTTTCAAATGTCGTGTAACCAATTTGATTCTCGGCGACAAATGAAATTGCCACGGAGAGCTTTAATAAAGGATACTTCATTTTAAACTTATTAAATTCGCTAGTTTCGCGGTCCGCATGACCAATTAATATCATACAATTAATTAAGGTTTTTAGTCGAGATAAAAAAGTCAATGGCACGAGCGGGATTCGAACCCACGATCTTTGGCTTGATATGCCGCTGCTCTACCACTTGAGCTATTTCAAACAATTTTAACAGGAAACATAAAAAGATTGTTTATTTTTAAAAAATCACATTTTATTCACTAATACAAAAAAATTAAATACCTAACAATCGTTTCTGAGTTCAAAATTTCGCATGTCTTTCCCATATTTTAATTTCACATACTTTTTGAGAATATTTAATACAACATATTTACTAAGGTAAATACAAACACAAGTTTTATATATATATTTTTTTCTCACAATGGTGAATACAGACCACAAAATAAAGCTAACACAACACCGATATTAATGGGAAATTTCAATATATATTTACTTTTTTATTTAAAATCATTACAAGTTTTAATTGAACCTCCTCCTTACTTGAATTCGTCACAGAGGAGTTATGTACCACCCGGCGTGCCACCAAGATAGACGAATTAAATTCACATTCTTGACGGCGTTAAAGTTAAGGTGTTGCACAGATATTTGATTCGGTAAATAAGGTCGATACAGTTACAATTCCATTTTTTTATTTTCTTACGAATAAATAAAACGAAAACGTATTAAATAAGGCAAACATTTACAAAATGGCTATTGAAATTGGTCAAAAAGTCTTGTTTTATTAAACCACTTCTGCCAGTATTTCAATTTATGGCACACCATATCTTTAAATTAACTTACTATTTGGCACAATCACAAGGCCTTATATTTATATATATTATTTTTTTAAATGATACCCAAATAAAGTATATAAAAAGTAACAAACTATTTTTTTTTCTTTAAAATTATCTTTACTGTGCGTTTCTTGACATAAAAGAAACATCTATTTATATAATTAATTTTTTTTTTACTAACTTAGAAGGAGGAGGGATTCAATATAAAAATATGACAAAGTGCAAATTTTCTCACCGTTATTAAATTTATTACAACCACTTTTGTCTTAATGAGGTAATGTTCTGTTCATATTACACAACATTTGCCAGACCTCCTTCTTCTTCCCCGATTTTTCTCCGGTTCCACTGGTGGTTGATTCCTAATTATTCTCACGACCTGAATACATTGAGATGATTAGAAAACAATTTTTTTTTGTAATATATGAGAAAAGTGAGGAATTACTTCTTGAAATGCTGCATCTACGTTGAGAGGTGGGTCCTTCGCAGATGTTTCAATGTAAGGAATTCCTAGTTTATACGCTAATTCTCTCCCAGCTTCTTCCGACACTTTCCGCAGATGGACCAAATCGACTTTATTTGCTACTAAAAGCATTGGATATATATCTCTGAAAATAAATAAATAATTAATCCAACAATGAATTAAATTATCACACAATTTTACTAACCTATCTTTAACTCTGAGAATTTGCGTATGGAAGTTAACTATATTTTCATAACTCTGCTTATCCGTAACAGAATAAACAAGAAGAAACCCATCTCCTTTTCTCATGTATTGCTCCCTCATTGCACTAAATTCTTCCTGACCCGCAGTGTCCAGTACTGAAAAAAGTATAAAGGTAAAAATAAAAATTATACAACAAAAGGAAAAAACAAATTACCATCTAATATACACCAATGTCCGTCGACTTCAGTGTGTTGTATATAGCTATCCTCTATCGTAGGATCATAATCTGTCACGAACAACTTCTGGAAGAACTGAATTGTGATCGCACTTTTGCCTAGAATGGAAAAATAATACATGATCTCTTATTTAAGATGTTTTAAGAGATTAGATGTTTTATACATACCAACGCCTCCATCTCCAACAACCACCAGTTTGTATGTTGGAAGATTTTCATTTGGCGCACGAGACATACCCACCCTCCTTCTACCTATTGTTGCGATTGCACGTGAACTTTTCAAGAAGATTAATGTTTAAACGAACGATTTAGATCTCCTTTTATAAGGACTATCTAATTGCACTGAAAATATAATACAAAAAATTAAAAATATGTGAATAAAAATATTAACTGAAATTAATAATCTAATAATTTACATTTAGACAATACACTAAAGCACACACAAGTGATTTATTGCACCAAAGGCAATGTGAGTGACAAATATCAAATTATATTTAGTAGAGTAATTTCTGACATATAAGACGGAGGACCCAAGTAACGTCAAACATGGGCTCATGGACAAGTTGGACCCCTAACGACTTATATTTACAGTAGTAATATGTTATATTATTTATTTTTTATTATAATAAATGATCATTTTACTATGGTGTTTCTTTAATTAACTTTGGCTCTGGAAATACTCGAGTGTTATATTTTTCCCAAAACCCGGCAAACCTGCACTTAATTCAAGTTCCTACTGTCCAGCCTGCACTTTCTCTTTTCTGAACTATTCAAAAAGATTTCAACCTTCTTCCAAACCACTAATTTGGCTTTCATTCTCAACACTACAACCCAGCAGGTTTCACATCCTCCTCATTTGTTCATAAAGAATACAGTATGGGGACCTTCTAGACAAATGTTTGACCGTGTGTGGCATGAGGATCTCGTATACAAACTAAAGTGCATCCTTCCAAACACATTTTACCTAATGTTTTGCTTCACGATTCTTCCGATTTAACCAAGGCAGGAGACCAATCTTATACCTCCTGTACACCTTAAACATCCCAAATACACCCTCTACCCTCCTTTGAAGACAACACAGCCTTGCTTTTCTCTGATCCCGATCCTTCAATTGCCTTTGAGGAGCTTCAGGCACATATACAATGAATGAATAGCTGAATGAAGCAAACTTTGGAGGAAAAAGAGTAAGAAAAATAACCCTTGTTATATGTACCCTCCAAAGAAAACCCTTAGAAAATATTCCTCAACAATATTGGCAGTGATTTTTGGAAGGAAGGAAAGAGGAAGTTTAAGGCTTTAAGCACATATTTAAAGTGAAGCGTGCAGTGTGCTTATTTTCAATAGGTCTGTAGATGTCTCTATATACAACATGCAATTAGTAGTTGAAAAGGGAAGACCAAAGCGCTTTTTATGAAAACTTACTTTACTTTTTGTATTCAAGCACAATTCTAATGTCACCCAAGGAATGACATCCTTTAAAAAAGATTGGACATGCTGGACATATATGCAGGCTTTTGCACCAAAATTCTGTACGTCAACCATTGCTGAGTATTAATATACGTAATCAAATGTAAGACTGTAGGCTGGGTACTGCTGTCCCTGTCTTATTTGAAAATTGTATATTAGAAAAGTATCATAAAATCTTCAAGCACAATGCCCTCGATTTGTATGTCAGGAATTTCTTTACTTACGCTATGTCAAAATACTATAAAACAATTACAACAGTAAAGCTTTGAAAATATAAAACTAGACCAGCATTTTATGATCTCATCGTTTTTCTCATTTTTATATGTATTTATACATTTCATTCTCATTAATAAAATGAAACATCTGTTATTCATTTATTCATGGCCCCAGGAACAACATGAACAGGTTGTTTGAATTCAAACAAAATTTCCAGACATACCTAGGTACCAAAAAAAAAAAAGAAAAANGAGAGAGAGAGAGAGAGAGAGAGAGAGAGAGAGAGAGAGAGGAGAGAGAAAGGAGGGAGAGAGAGACAAAGACTCCTCCATTGAAAATGGCATCATCTGTTGGGTGCACTGAAGGATCTAGATCACAAGAAAATGGGCAGGAGTGTTCAGCCCTGGAACCAAATACTCAGAATCCATGGTAAAGTACACCAGTATCTTCCAGGCTAAAGTTATGCAATTAAGAGAATTCATCTTGAACAAAGGGTGTAAAAACAAGAACATAGCTGGCATGTTAGATAGCCAGGCATCAGAGAACAAAGATCAAATATTATTAGGTCAAAAATGGTGCTGAATTGCAAAACTAAACCAAATAAATGCGGCATGCAAAATAAAGTTACTCTCTGCTGCGTCCCAGGACACACAAGAAAACAAAGAAGCGGATGCCCTTGCAAGAAAAGGGACTGCAACTCCGCTGAATCCTTTTGTGGTTTAAAGATTCGCACTATCAATGAGTATCTTAGGGAAAAAAAGGATTAAAATGAGAATATAATGGAATTCACCCACTGGACACATACAATCCAAGAACTTAGTGAGTTTCGGAAGGAAAGAAACAACAGAATCCCTGAAGGAGCAGATGGAAGCCAGAAAAATGGCCCTGAATGCATAGCTATAAAAGAAATTTGCATAAAATAAAGGAAAAGAAATACAGGTTGTAATCTTTCTGATCACTTCCAAAAAAATCAGACCAAAAAACAACACAAGAAAAGGGAAAATGAAATGTGATAAACATTTGCATCAAAGGAAACAGGAAAAACTTCCAAATCTTAACAGGATTCTTAACATGACACTGCGGACTGAACGGGCATTTGAGTAAGATTGGTATATCCAACAAAGTACATGCAGATTGTGCAAGAAAGCAGACTGTACAACAACACAGTAATAAACTATTGTGACACACTTGTTTGAAGGAGTGATTTGTTGTCACCTTCGAACAAATTCAACAATTGAACCGGGCCTAGAAATCAAATTCCTTGATGCACATGGACTAATCAGTGTGCTTTAAGTACGGGGGATACAATAGTTCTTAAAGGTGTAGTCTTTCATACACACCAAATACATCTTCTCATTCATAAATGAATGATCATCGTTTACAAGAATAATCAGGGATTACAATATCCCAACTCTAATGATAGGAATTGAACCCATGTCACAGAGTTTGACTTACTATACCATTACAATTGTATTATAAATAGACACTGACAATTAATTGTTTTTATTTATTGTTGCGCAAAACGGTAAAACAATAAAGGAATGGATGTTCCTAATGCAAGCAAATAAACATGGAAGCATATCAAACCAACTTGATGCTCAATGACACATTTGACGAAACATGCATCAGTGTTCATATGCCATCTGTCAACTCACTGACATTTATGCTATGCATGCACATTGACCTGTCTTAGGGCCTCCTTAACGCCCTAATAAATACAGATTGTGAGAGAAAAGCAGACTACTTAAAGAGGAAAACGTGCTCATCAGACATTCAGTCGTTTATGAGGAAGCAACTAATAACTCTTTTAAGGCCAATTTACTTTTCCAAATCACCTCATTTTGATATTGTTTGGGTTCCAAATTGTTTTGGGCTATGGATTAGCTTTTGAGTGTTGTAGGCCGAAAATCTGGGTGGATTTAAATACGAGTCAGTCGATTCGGCCGGTCGATGTCATCTCCTTCTTGAATCGGAGCGGTTTCTTTCCTTTCAACTGAAAAATTGTAATTAAATTTGAGAAAATTGTATTTCCTAAAGGCTCGTCGTCCGTGCCGAGTACCCAAAATGCCGATTCTCAAAATAAAACACTAACAACCTCCACTTTAATAAGCTTAGCTCTCACTCCTCCCCGTGCCGTACTTGCTCAGTGAGGTATATTTCGTTTCTCCTTCCTACGATAAATTCCCTCAAATTATCTATTTCAACCAGCTTCTGAAGAATACACAACAACTTTACACTGATTTATAAACAATAAAAAATATTTAAAGGTTGAAAAATAAGAATAAACTGGTTCTGTTCTAATAGAAAAGTTTCGTTGGTAATGGTCCTCAATACAAACGACGCTCAAGAATTAAAAAATTCAAATTTAATACTAATCTCACTATCTCAAATTTAAATTGGATCACCATTGCTTAATTTATAATATAACTGCAGCAAAAATAACTATTTTTATTAACATTTATGTACCTAAAACATCATGATTATTATAGACATTTATGATCTTTGACAAGGAATGACACTCTTCGACTAGGTGGCTCACATTGTGCCAACTTTCTATGCATTGATTTTTCTGGCCGATTCTGTTGAATAAGGATGACCCTTGTTCTGTATTTTATACTTTCTGGGGGTGTGATGAGCGGTTTCCTTTTTTCGTGCGCGCGGCTCGCGGCTCGTTCGAATATCGTCGCTCAGGTGCTCCGAGAGGGTAGCGAGCTACTCCACTCTAGGCCCGTCAAGCCTTTTAGGGGTAAGATGTGTCAGGTTGCCCAGGCTTGACGGGTGAACACCCTTTACTTAATTATTACTAACTCTGGAAAAGGAGGTTTGGGGGAAAGATACACCAATTCGGACAGTACAAACAGGTCCCTTTATTTGATATGACTGAACAATTCCCAATATGTATAATCAACTAGTGAATAACGCCCTAACGCTGCTTTTAAATAGCAACCCTTATTTCCTATTAAATAATTCATATACAAAACCGATTACTGGAAGACTAATTCTAGATATAGCTAATGCTCTTACTCTCTTTAACGAAACCTTAATACTAGGGGCTTAATTATTGGGATCGTAATGCTAAAAGTAGCCTGAAATCGCCCAACTGTTCCCCAAATCTCCTGCAAACCAATTGACAAAACTTGTACTCACAGGACTGGAATACGTGCATCGATTTCGTCGGTTCGGTGGTACGGATCCTGCGAACTACGCTGACTAATCTGCCGCACCAGTTCACCCTTTGGACTCCGTTTGACAGACTCACTCGTCGTCTCAACGGGACACTCCGACTGACTCATCTGCGGACTCTCGTACTACCGACTCTCCTCGGACTTCACCCGGATTATCCTTTTTATATCAATCCGTTTAGGTAGGAGGTGGGGAACAGTTGCATTTTGAAAATACTGCTATGCTTCTGGGTGACCCGACTGCCCTTTGTCCTCTCCAGGTCATTGAGCTATTTTGGATGAGTCCGGGCATTAACTAATCCTGAGGGTTGAGCAATAAGGCCTCTCGTCAGCACAACAGCCAATTTTTCTAGGGCAATTGCCCTGGGATCGAATTTCTCAATCGAAAACATCCAGCTGTTATTATTTCGCCAGCTTTTTTTTTAGCTGCGTCTGGAGTTCTCGAGAAAGACCGGGTCAGCTCCTGCGATTCCAGGCCACCTCTGGTTACTCAACCCGGCACAATACGCTTTCCCAACAATTAGCTAACCTATTTCTATGTCTAATTTTAATATTTATAACAAACTTAAATTTTTTTACAACCCTGTTTAAGATTCCCTTCTGGGGATCTTCACAGGGGGCATCCTATTAACCATACTCATGGCCTGCAAGAGCTCCTTGGACAACCCAGTTCATATCGCTGCCACCTTTTCTTTGCCATATTCTTTATTGCTCATTTAGCATCAGTGCATTGCATTGGACCGTGATAATAAGAATAGCATGAGAGGAAACACATTCCTCCTTTATTTTTTGGCTAATTAGCATGGTGTGTATCTGGTGTATAGTCGTCCTGAAAGAAGATACTCTTAAAATGGATTCTTAAGGGTTTGTTGGAGTGATACCGTGGAGAGATTCATAGAAGGGATCTGCAAAATTTAAAAGGGAATTACTGTAAGGCAACCGCAACTGAACCAGATTCTGATTGGATCCCTGACAGGGCACTGCCATCTAAGAAGGTACATACACCAGATAGGATTACAGAGAGAAGAAAGATAATGCCAGGAAGAGGTGGAGACCACAGAAGACATTTATGTTTCTGTGAAGGTCTTAGTATTCTTGCAACTAGAAGAGAAAAGCTGAAAGCAAGAACCTACCCTAAAGAGCCGCTGACAAAGCTATTGAGGTTAATTAACAACCTGTAGCTGGCCAGTGATTTAAAATTTAAAAAAACCTTTGGTTGAAGTGCAGAAGGCCTTGTGGCCACCTCTTTTATCCCTATCCCTATACCCGACCTGAGACATACTTACACACCTACTGGATTAAGTACTTTTCTGATTTTCTTTCTTTTTAATTTTTATATTCTTTCTATCTCCTCTAACCTCTTTTATTATTCTTTGCAAGCCCCATTGGGTCAGCTTAGTTTAATTAGTGATTTTTATTTATTTTTAATTATTATTATTATTAATTTTTAAGGGTGTTTTAACGGCTAAGGTCATTTCACGCCCTAACATCCAAATCTTCTATCTTAGGTTAGCTATATATCTTCTGAGTGCTATAAAGCTCAGACTCCAAACATTCACTCGTAATCTAATTTATCCTCTTGCCATCCAAGCTTTAATTTTTCTTTTTAAAATTCTTAATTCGAAAGGCCAAATGTATACAAAATTCCCATTTTAATTGCATCAAATTTAATAAAATTATAAAATTTATTTCTGTTTCTTTTTTTAATTAGAATTGTGAATTTTTAATTTAAAAATTCCCCGTAGGCTTGTATGGCTAATAATAATAATAATAGTGGAGTCAGACTAGCAACAGTCTCAGCATGAGTATTGGCTCATCCTTATCCTTTTATTCTTCCATTCAAATATGATACATAAACTAATTCTACATAACAATAATACGAAACAAAACACAATAACATTTCTTTTTCTTTATCTTTTTTTTTTTTGGAGGGAGCTATTTTTCTTATTTAAATTGCGATTTTGGGCATTGCAGTTTATTCCCCCGCAATTTGTATTTTCTTCCATTTTCCGCTCCGGCAGCCTCAAAAACCTCTGGAAAAAGAAATCTTGCACGCACAACTTTTATTCAAACATTAGCAGGCATTCAATGGCATAACAATTTGGGAAAAGGCCTGAGTCTCATTATAAATTCCAATAAATTTGAGAAAGCTGAAAAGTGCTCTTTGAGAAGAAGAAACACTGGGGACCCAGAAACTCCTGTAAATCACTCGAAAGGTTGAGCCTTTGCCTAAAGGGTTGTAAAGTGGGACAGTCGACCAAAATATGTTTTACTGTCAAAATGGTGCATTCTCCACTTCGCGTACATCGAGGACAAAAGTTGGAAGGTTGTTGCCTATTAAAAGCCTATTATGGATTAGCCTGATATGACCTATTTAATTATTATTATTGTTGTTGTTGTTAATGAGTATATTTGATTTTTATACATCAACCAGGATTCCAGTACATAAACATTTCTCTTTAAATTTATCCCAATTATTCCCATGTTCATTAGTGTTTGTTTCAACGACAATAACATTTTCTTAGCAATAATCCATTTATTTTATTTTTGTTTTAGTGTGTTAAGAAATAAAGTCACATCATCACCTCCTCGCTATATTTCCTATTATACCTCAAGTCTATGCAACATCATCCTAGCTTTTCATCATGTGATCTTACATGGTCATATAATTTGGTCAGTACTGATCATTTTGGTTGCTTGTCCTTGCTGGTTGATGATGGTGTTCGTCTGTGAGTCGGTGAACACATGTCGAACCGGCACTGGGTCACTTCAGTAAGTAAACACATTTGGAAATTTCCCACCCAGGCACACTAAAGATGGCGCAAAGCTGAAATATGTTTGATTAACATAGAAAACCCACGAGTGTAGAAGGCGTAGAGCAATTTAAAGGTTCATCACCCCATAGAGAAATCTCATAAAGTGTTATGTTTTAATATTATATAGTTTGTATAATCTTTGTGTCTGTACTTTGATTTGTCTATCAATAAAAAATAATAATGTAAATAATTTATATATGAAAAAATATTTAATAATTCTTGTGCCAATGTACATTATTTTTATTGTAGAGTGAACAATCACTTGGACACATCCAATTCATAACACGGAAAACATGAACTTATCGGATCCCTCAAATCCATCAAAAAGTGTATTATTCCAGCCATACCTAGAAGAAATTTAAATATATAAATACCAGAAAATGTGTTTCATGGCGGAGAACCTCACCTTGGAATAAAGAATAAGGCCAATCTGGTTTCATTCCTTCATAGACTGGATAGTTCAAACAATAATCTCCAAAACACGCTGCTTTGTACAGAAATACTTCTAACTGGAATGATTAAATAATTATTGATTAAATTAATCATTTCAACCAGATATTATAACATAAAAAATTAGTTTATTTTAAATAAAAACTGTCCACGCCAAACTATCTGTTGGCTGATTTTAATGACATTTTGTTTGATCATTAAGATAGGAGTTCTGACTTAAAATTAAATACTATGAAGCATACCTGTGTTTTCTTGTACAAATATAAAAATATATAAGCATTTCCGGCAACTCCATGGCAAATTGAATAACCCTTTTTCAATAAACCTCTCTTCCAAATCATACTGCTAAAATCCAATGCCATTTTATAATAACTTGGGCAGAAGTAGACCTGTTAATTGATGGACATTTGAAATTTGTTATGTTGTCGTTATGATCATCATGGTAGAAATGCTCACCATGCTAGCCAGTACAGCTAGATGAATCATACCAGGGGCTCCGTGACACCACTGTACAAGTTCGTCTTCCTCTTCTGCTGCAAACATTGCAAAATTCTGGCTATGCAGTCTAGCTGCAAAAAGAGAATTCAGCGTAGGGCGTATAATGCAGTTCAGTTCATAGTCTGTTAAATACCGGTTAGCCTGAAAACATCACAGTGATTTTTAAACTATTAACTGAAATGTGTAAAATATTATAAATCTTACTATGAGGAGCATATATAAAGTGCCAGCAATGCCATGTGCTGCGCCGAGAAATTTGAGACCGCAGAATTCATATTCCAATGGAATAAGTGATGCTTCCCGTTTCGCCAATCTAAACCCAGAAATAAGAATTTGTTCGACTTGCTTAAAAAAAAAAATCTCTTTTGTTGTTAATTTCTTTATTAAAAAATTATCTATTTCCATTGAAAATTACCTTTCTCAAAAACATTTCTGGGATGACAGGTTCATCCAATTGCTGATCAACGAATATGAGTGCATACAAATACCCTGCCCTTCCGCTTAATATGTCATTATGTACGACCATAAAAGGATTGTTTTCATCAGCATCACCTAATTCTATCAAACTATAAACATTTTTTAAAGAATTATCTTGCTGATAATTGTTTCATTTATAATTTATTTTTAATTACAAAACGTCATAGTCTTTTCTTACTCTCCAATTAACTGATCGGCTTTCTCATAGTCTTCATCTATCATATTTATTAGAATTCCAAGTGCCAACGGCCCCGCATCTCCTTTCAAGAAGCTGATACATTCATTTTTTAAATTCATGAGCGCCAAATTAGTCAAATATTTTGCCACCTTCAATCATATTATATTTCACTGTAATGGTACAAGACAATCTAACAATGTGTAGCCACCTCAAAATACTTTTCGTCACCATATTTTTTGAACATTTTATAGCTTAAAAAAGCAGTCCCCCCATAACCGCTATAAATAGTGTAGTCGCTTTGCTCATTGTACAGTGGTACTAATTGTACCAATTTGCAATACATCTTCTCTATCACCTTGCACACTTCATAATCCAATTCAGGTGTTATCTATAAAATAATTCAATAATCAATTTTCAACAGAGAATGTAAATTTTTAAAAAATACAACGTACGTAACCATCCTGAAGCCATTTATTCTTGATTTCCTCACTGAATTCAGGATACGGATTGGTGATGACTGTGTCCATGATTTAAATATAAAAATATAAATTTCTTTGTTGAATTTTAAATTCTCATTGATCAAAAACTTTTCTAGACAGATGTTTATAAAGTTCAATAGGGATTTTTTAACGATGAAATCATTATTCCACATTTTATTTAGACTATTATTATGACTAAATGTAATAATTGAAACAACAAATAACAAAACTGTAGCTAAAACTGAATCACTTCTGAGATAACTTTTTAAATTTTAAATATTCACATTATTCTCCTGTCAATTTTCCACTTTACTTTGTTTTATTTATCTAGTTAAACATACATATATACACATTAACATCTGAAAATCTTTAAATATATTAGAAATAATATGCTTTTTTGTGTTTTTATGTTTAAAATAAGTGTTTAATTGAATATTTAGAATCAATAGTATCAATATTCAATTAGGGGACCGCAGTGGTTGAGCGGTTAGGGTGACTTACACATATTTGCCACATTAGCAGTTCTGGGTTTGAATTCCGGCAGAGCCCATAGCATTTTAATTAATAATGGTATGAAAAATGTATTGTAATGTGGTTTGATCTCTTATCCACAATACCAAATGTGTACACCCTCCGTACAGCAATTACGTTACATTAGTAACAATGTATAATTTACAAAAAAATTTCCTCCACAATCATCTTTTCCAGAATAAATTCAGGACACTGCCTTCAACCAGAATGTGTTCTATAAAAACTGTTTGAGACTAAATTACATTTGTGCGTGAATATGTGATCTGGCACACCCTTGGAGTCGTGCAATGCACTCATCCTACATGAGTGCGTTGTGGGTTCTAAATAACAGTTTTAGATGCGTCAAGCTGGAGGGGCTAGACACTGAAATGGTACCAGGAAAATGATTTAAATATAAACCCTCAAAGAAAGCAATTGTGACATTCACTCAAAAGCTGTCTTATAGCTCTAACCCTACAAAACCAAGAAATAAGGCGTTTAAAAGAAGTTACCTAAGAATACCCGACCAACTGCATGACTGAGCACTAAGGATATAATAGATATGCCAAAAATTAAAGTAGAACTAAGGGGCTAAATTCTAAAATGATCTTATGATCATATTTTACAATTTTCAGACCCATCAAAACTATGATAAAGAAAGGCAGAGGAACTAATTCAAAAGTCCAAGGAATAGCATGCCTTAGCATAACTAGCACCTACAGCGCTCTTAAAACAACACCCACAGCCACAATATAATGCATCTCAAGCTGCCACCCATATATATGTTAAAAGGATGGATTGAGGTATTGAGAATTCAGCGGACAGTGGGAAAGACTGCATCAAACAAATGCTGGCCATACCAAAAATTTTGGTAACGTTAAAACAACACGCAAATAAAAACATTATTATTGAAAAGAGAGCTAAATGGAAAATAAAACAAAGATAAACCTGGAGTTCTTCTATGACATAAAAATGGCTCAAATGTATGAAATTGTGGATGTATGTGCATAAAGGAAACTAACTTCAAACAGCATATGACCCTTGGCCATTCCACAACCATCTTTCAAGCCAAACTGCTAGATATAAAAGCATGTGCACATGAAATAAATAACCAACATTTCAAAGGTCAATAATAAAATCAGAAAGCCAAAGCCTGTGAGATCTAAACTTATCTGGAACTGCCAACATTCCATAAAAACCTGGGATCTATGAATAGCCTTATGGTAAGGTGAGTCATGAGGGTATTTCAGGCAATGAGGCTGCAAATACACTAGATAAAAAGGGAACCTTGGAAAAACACACATGCCCAAATCAATTTTGTTATAAATTAAAGACACATTAAAACAAACTGGAATCTTGGGTAACTATGAAGCACAACAAATACTGGAGAAAATTCCAGACATGAGGCAAACAAAAAGTCTACTTGCAAAAACAACCCTAAGTCCAAGAAAGAAATCCTATTGAACAGAAAGGAATTAAAATTTTTAACAAGTATACTTATGAGACATGCTCCAGTAAAATACAACTTTAAAAAAAATTAGAATAAACAAATGACCAATATCAATGATGACTAGAAGAGACAGAGACAAGAAAAAAATATCCTATGCAAATGTCTTTCAATAACTAGGAAAAGGCCTTGGTACCTTGGAAAGCAGCAATGAGGACCTCAATAACAGACCCCTGAGAAGAATTCTGTACTTCATTCTTTAAATAAGCGAGAAGAAAAGCACAGGACAATGTAACACAGGGCAAAATTGACAACATTTTTTAAGACGAACTAAATAAATTTATGAACATAGAATAATAATAATAGGGAAGAAAAGAAATGATTTATGTTATTTTTAAAAACTCAGATGCCATGGACCTGAAACAAGCTAGCAAGAAACACAACGTACTTCTTGGAGAAACAAATTCATTGTCTTGCCCCTGAAATTCTAAAGGATAAGGTTTGGGTTGATTGGTGCGTTTGGATAAGGACTGTGGGAAAAAAGTTGATAAATATTGAAGACATTTATTTTATTTTATTTTGATTTATTAATTTTAAATGTGTACATTGAAACTCTAGGTTTATAAGTGCTTAGAATGTTAAAACATTGTTAATATAATAAGAATTATGATCTCTTGGTGTTAGGTCTTAACGGTGTCTAACGCAGGAATGATAAGCAATTTGAAAGCGATGAGCAGATTGAGAGTCTATGTAAAGTGAACAAATAGCAGAGAATAAAGGTATTATTAAGGATTTAATAAAGAGAACTAGTTTTCAGTGGAGTGAAAAAGCTAAGACATCAAACAGATTGACGGCTCGAGTAGACCTTTTTAATATAGAGCTCACATTGTCATGCCATGTAAGCTTGGAGTTAAATATAATGCCAAGATTTTTAACTTTATGACAAAAATTAACAGGGTCCCATTTGTATTAACCATTTGTTTTTTTGGAAATAAATAAGAAATGGGATTAGTTAGTTTTTAAAAAATACCGTTATTACTTGACCATTGATTGAGAGAATGACAAGTTGAGCAGAGAGATAGCTTCAGAGATGTTGCTTGTAAAACTGAGTGTCATCAGCAAGTAGCTGAAATTGGGAGAAATTAAGATTAATGGAAGATCATTTAGAAACAAGGAAAGAGTAAAGGTCTAAAAATACAGCCTTGGGCTACACCAGCCGAAATTGAGAGAGAGAAGAGGAGAATTTGAAGCTCTAATTCTCTCTTTAACTAACAAAAGTTGCTCAATTATCGAGGTGAATAAAATGCAAATAATGTAGAAAGTAGAGATAAAACTTTTGCGAGGTAAAAATGGCAAAGTCCAAACTAAATATGTGTGAAAATTGTTAAGGTAGGCATCTGCTGTTGTCAATTGATAATTATCTTTTAAAATTTATTATAAACTTTTATTATTTTTTCTGCTATATTTTAGTTTAACTTTGCTGAACAAAATGGCGACATAATTTATGCAATTTGTGAATTTTCAACATTATGGAAAGTATGGTGTTTGATGTATGTGACCATACTTAAAAATTGTTGGAACCTTAAATAAACATGATGTAAAGAATTGTTTTCTATTTGTAATAATTATTTTTATTTATAAGAAAAAAATGTAAATCATAAATTGCAGATTTTTAGACAATTAACATTGACTAGTAAATAGAATCAAGAGAACATAATTATTTTAGAAAAAGAAGACACTTTTGAAGTTGATGTAGTTTACAATTTTATCAATCGTGTTATAACTGTCGCCATGTGATAAGGATATTTACACAACAAATTTAAACTCATTAGTTTTGTTTTTACACAAGAGTTTGGCAGAAAGGTCATCCCAAAGGATAAACAATGAGCACAGAGGGAAGATACTTTCCTCCTTATCCGGATTTCACTTTGGAATTATCCAAGAAGGTTCTGACAGACACCAGGGTTTGTAAATGCTGAATTGTTTAATATTTCCTGTTTGTGGGGTTGTTTTACACTTTGCGTTGCTCGGGTTGAAACCTTGGTGCCAAACGTAGCATTATTGATGCCCTGCGACGTGTGGCCGCTGTGTTCCATTCTGCGCGTTTCCTCGAACCGCTCACAAAACATCTGCTGTAAAAGTATCATCGATGTAATATTAGAAAGAGCTGGTTGTAAATACTATGTTTCATATAAAACATCTTTCAGTCTGTAAAAATATAGAAGGGTCCTCCACTATTCATTAACTTATTGTCAAGTTGAATTCAGTAATATTAATGTCTCATGTTGAACTGACCCTGGGTCACTGAAGAACACAGAAAGCTAAAATGTAAGTGTAGATGGACCCAGTATGTGACCCAGTGCCGGTCAACATGTATTCACCGACCCTCAGACCACCGTTTTTGAGCCCACCATCAGTATTAATGTCAATTCTATATTTCTAATGTTTTCAACTAATAGAGACAAATTTTATGTTTTAATTGTCTTAAAAGAAGGCAAAAGTCTATTAGGTTTAGTTATTCAGATATCGTGAGATGCGGTCGGGTGTGATGTAGGTTTCAGAAAAACATTTTCTTTATCGTGCCAATGTTTCGATCTTTTCTTGAGAAAATAAAAGAAAATGTTTTTCTGAAACCTATATCACACCCGACCGCATTTCACAATATCTGAATAACTATCAATTAACGGTCACTAATCTCTACACATTTCTATTAGGTTCTTTCTCAACGTAAAAAATAGACAAATTATTTGGTTGTTTTATTCAGTGAAATGTAATACTTAATCTGCTTCACCGATCATGTATTAGGGCTAATTCTGTCAATAATCTTAAGTAACACCGTGTAGGTCGGTTTGCCGCCTTCTTCAGTGAGGATTACAATGACCCAGCAAATGACCCAGTGCCGGTCAACATGTATTCACCGACCATTAGATCACTGTTTTTGAGCCCACCATCAATATTAATGTCAATTTGTAATACTTGGTGACTGTTAATTACTGTTCATTCAAAGATCTTGAGTTGTGGTCTGGATAGTCCAGACCATCACATGTTCTTTAAATAATCATTAATGTCCATCATATATTTTTTGTTTTCAACCATGGGAGTCAAATTTTATGTTTCAACTGTCTTAAAAGAGGGCAAAAGTCCATTGTTTTGCAAAAGTAGAAAAAAGAGGTTTATTCTGCTTCACTGATCATTTACTAGGAATAAAACCATGTAGATCCTTTGTTAATAAATTAGATGATGTTTTTAAGGTTGGAGAGACCCATTTGGTGAGGCCTTCAGAATCTGACAATGAAGAAAGTTCCCCTGAGTCATTAAAAAAGCATAATAAAACAAACATCGGGAAGAAAAAAAACAACGTCGATTCGAACAAAGGCAAAATCAACATTAGTCGTAATACTCCGACAAAGCCAGAAAAGAAACCGTGGCAGATTACCGGCAAAATAAGGAAACCAAGTGAGGTCACTTCAAGCAAACCCAAAAAGCCTGAGTATATGAAAACAGGTTCTTATTTTTATTTTAAGGTAAACATTGATAGACACCGATTCGTAAAACAATGAGTTACTTAAGGCCATCTTTCAAAATTATAAAGGGGAGCAGATTTCTACACCTAATCGCTTAATTTTATATCGGTTGAATCAGACTTGAATTTTTTCCCATGAGTATAATGCAATAATTTTAATTTCAGATCAAACCTGAAGTGGACAGTAAGGTGGATGCATTAATTTTGAAGTTGTACGAGTCCATCATGGAAGCCGTCCCAGGATTGTGTGGCGGAAACAGCGACACCTCAATCTATACTGGATACAGTGGAATCGCTTTACTGAATTATTTTTTGTTCAAAAAAACAAGGGATAAAGTTTATTTTGATGTAACTATCATTTGTTTTATTAAAATAAAAAGACAAGATGGATATTTCATACATTTATCTTTAAAGACAGCAAAGGGTTTGGTCAGCAAAGCACTCAAATCACTAAAAGGCAGAAGGATCAGTTTCTTAAATGGCGATGCAGGTCCACTAGCCCTAGCAGCAATTTTTAGCGTCTTAGAACAAAGAAATGAAGAAGCCGACGACTACATACACCGGTATTTGTATTGAAAATATTACTTTGTATTCTAGTGAAAGATTTATTGACTTATTCTATATGTTTATTACAGTCTTATTGAACTTGGAGATACAGCAGATAGTAACGCCCCTGATGAAATTCTGTATGGAAGGGCCGGCTATTTATATGCATTACTTTTTGTGGAACAAGAAACAAAACCTCTTATTCCAGATAAAGTCTTGAGAAAGGTATAAAAACAGATGAAACTGTATTGATTATTAGAGAGTAGAATTGAATCAAAACTCGAGTCTTTTTTTTCAAATTGATTGTATTCCATAATGAACAATCTCTATAGGTTACTTTTACTGTTGGTCAATAAAATAATAATCTACAATTATTATAACATAACAATAGTGTAAAAAATCCCAGTAGCTACATTGCAAAATTTTTGTGGTACATTATTTTGTTGTTACTTACTAAAGTAGTCTCAGGTGCACCATGGTGGTTGCTTTAAGTTCCTATTGCATTTGTTGCATTTGAAAGCTAGTAATTAAACATGATTATGCCATTATATATATATATATATATATATGTGTGTGTGTGTGTGTGTGTGTGTGTGTGTGTGTATTTCCAAGACGCTGAAATCGTTAGGAATAAATCGAATGTTTGTGTGGCGCACCATAAATCGCTTTAAAGATACTCTTATCTATTAAAGACAAACCAGGTCCGGCCGTCCTCGCTCTGTGAGGACGAAAAATGCCACCAAAGCGGTAGAAAACCGAATTCGAAGAAATCCACTACGAAAACAAAAAATATTGTCCAGAGAACTGGGGATTTCTAATATCTTTTCCCTTGATTTTATTTTCCATAAGTGTTCTACAACACCCATTAATGGCCCAAATTTCTGCCTGAAAAATGGAGGTGTTATTGCCAAGAGGGGAGGAGATGCTGATGCCTAATTTCAGGATTCCAGCACCACTTCCTTTATGATATGATGTTATAAGTGAACCATCTGTATAGCAGTCTAAGTTATGATGGTCCTCATCCGCACTATAGTTATATTCACAAGGAGAAACTACTTGAAAGTACTTTTTCCCCGAAGGGGTTTTAACCTTTTTATCACTAACGCTTAATAGTTGGCTGTTAACCTTACTCAATGATTGTGCTATTACAAAGGCATAATTTAAAACTTTCCTTATTGCTTATTATTACTCCTTTGTTTGCCATATATACACAGCCCTTTCCCCAGGCGTTCTTTGTCTTTCTTTTTTTTTTTTTTAATTTCTTAGTTTCGGTTTTATTTGGCCATTCTTGATATTAACTGATAGTAAGAGATTCCAAGTCAAGGCATTGGGTTGTGTTTTCATTTTATATCATCCTGCTTTCTCTTGTTTTACAATATTGGAATGCTTCTTGCAAGGTTGCACACTGCTTCATACGAGATTGTTTTGTACCCTTTAATAACTAGTTGGATAATATCTGCACTCTTCTTACATCTGCTAAATATATTGTTTTTAGTGCTTTCCTGAAACCACAAGCATGTAGTTGTTAGCAAAAAGCAACGGAGTTCATCTTCTCTGTATAGTCTATTTTCTAGAACCACACTTGGGTACACTTAGGTTATTACTGCTTGATCTAATTCTATCTTACAGAAAAATGTAACGAGAATAAAAATTTATATGATAACGTCAAGAGATGTAGTGGTCATTATATATATATATATATACATATATATATATATTTTTTAATCTTGGGTCAGCTAGCCGAATCAAAGGATCATTTTATATCTATATAGATCATAACACAGTTTCTTTAGACATGTATTTATCTACAGAAGCTTTAAACATTTTTAGAGTGTCTACCGAACTGTGTTGATCTATTGTCTACTTGATAATGATCTTTCACTGTACTTGTGGTGCTGCTCTTCTGATCTTTTCAAACAAACTGATGTTGTTTCAAACAAAATGTTGGCCCTGGAACCGATAAAGTGATTCCAGATTCCGAATTACCCCCATAAACCAGTCAAATAAAGTACCGCATTAAAATAGAAATTTTTTTTGATTGGCTGTGACTTGTTGAAACGTTACAGAAATTAAAATAGTACTGCACCTTCTTAAATTTAGGTGTATTAAAAGACAATGTTTAAAAATTCCCAACCAGTTTTTAAAATATGATGAAGGTATACAATTTCATAATGCATATTTTAATAATCTTGTTTTATTTTAGACTGTTGAAAAAATAATACAATCTGGGACAAAAGAAGCAGCAAGAAGGAAGTCTGTCGTCCCACTGTACTATGAGTGGCATGATAAAATCTATCTCGGAGCGGCCCATGGTTATGCAGGGATACTTTATATGCTTTTAAATGTGAGTAGAGTTAAAGATAACACTTGAGAAATTTTTCTTGGTGAATAAAAAAAAATCATTTCCTAACAGGCGTCTCGTCACATGTCTGAATATGAGAAAGAAAATTTAGTCAAGCCGACTTTGGAGTGGTTGATAAATACAAAATTCCAAAGCGGTAACTTCCCTTCTTCCATCGGAAGCATGACAGACCGACTGATACAATGGTGTCACGGTGCGCCGGGTTTCACCCACCTTCTCAGCCTGGCGAGTCAGGTTTATAAGAACCCGAGGTACAGAGAATTGGCTTTGGAATGCGGAGACGCTGTATGGGAAAGGGGATTGCTCAAAAAGGGCTATTCAATATGCCATGGTGTTTCAGGAAATGCTTACACATTTCTACATTTGTATCAAATGACAAAAGTCAGTTTAAAATGTTTAACGTTAAGTCTAGATTTTAAATAAAAATTATTGTTTTTTTTTAAGGATATAAAACACTTATATAGGGCAGCCAGCTTTGTCGATTGGTGCACAAGATATCCTGCTAATGAGGGAATGCGTCCTGATCGACCATTTTCACTTTTTGAAGGTACAATCTTAAAATTTAATCATTTTTTTAGTCTTACTAATTTTTTTTTTTCTAGGCAAAGCAGGGCTTTTATATTTTCTGGCGGATGCCAAAGATCCTTTAAGGGCACTTTTCCCCTGCTACGAACTGAAATCGTCAGGCTAGCTGTTGCCAAACTGAATTTATCACTCTGTTTGCTACATTGTCAGCGTATTTTTTGTTGTTTATGCTATTAAAAGAAACTGCACTTATTCATTTTAGATTTTTTATTGATAAAATCTCAATACTAGTAGTGAGATGAGTTTAAGCATTTGTAATAATCATGAAGTGTATTGAAAATATGATTTGTATATTTTTTAAATTTAAATTTTTTATTTAATACATTATTATAGTGTAACAACTTTTTATGTTGTAAATTATACGAATTCTTCGTTTAATGATTTCTTTTTTGGGAATTTTTTTTAAGGATTGAAGTCTGTAATGTTCAACAACAGTTGGAAAGGTTTTAACAACAAGCAGTGCTTGGTAGGTTGCACAAACAGTCTTGTGTCTACTGTCATGTGAGTCTTGCCAAGTTCGTTGAAATTATACTTAGTGAAATGACAAGTACCAGATGGGAAGTGCTTTGGTCCCCTGTCCACAAAAACAAGTTTATCAAGTGGGACACGGAAATATCACTCTATGAGACGCTCGACCAAAACGACTGCGACTTGAAAGATGACTGTATGTATTTTATGAAGTTGAACCCGTCGAAGATCTTGTGACAATTCACAAATAATATATGAATAAATATACACTCAAAGAAAAAAACCATATACTTGTATTTATTTGTTTATTTTTCATAAAAACTAGGTATAAATATTAATAATTGACTTAAAATGCAATCACAGCATTAATAAATAGTTGTTTGCTTTTAAAGAGTGTTACTAATGCTTTCACTCTTTAGATCAAATATAAAGAACAACAGTTCAATTTCAACCTTTCCAGAGCCAACTTGTTGAGTGAGTTCATTGGGTTTTTATAACGTTTTCTTTGATGACACAATAAATTTTAGTCAAAATTTTGTTTTTAAATTAAAAGAGTGGTTTTAAATCGAGAAGATCCAGCCAGATACTTTGACCAATGATGGACGTAGTGTCCATGCTCTACCGTCCACATTGGTCTACAGTGGTTTAGGGCTATTGGAAGTCTTGATGGAAGATCGGCTGCGGTGTACGACAGCCAGAGATGATCATTTTATTGCTTTTACTGCACTACAAAGCCGTAATTTAACGGCTTCCTTGATAGGTAGTCAACTCCAAAAGGTCTTTGTAGGCTTTGTGAAAAAAGCCAAGTCTTGCATCAGATTCTGTTCTACTGAAGAAGCCATAAGTAGAAAGATGACTATTCGCAAATCAGCATCTCTCTTGGACACGCCTTGTTTCATGTGCCATGTGTGAGTCACAGCATTTCAAAGACATTCACTTACGGTATGGGGGGAAAACAACATCCTTTTTCATATCATACAGAATAGAACTTTGCACTGAGATACTTTGAGGAAATGCTTCTGGACGCTGTTGTTTCATTGGCTCCTTTTATTGGGGACAATTTCATCATAATAATCCTCGACTACATGTAGCTTGAGTTGTCATCTATTATTTGAATTACAACAATGAATTAGCCAGCTTGTTCTTTTGACATGAATCCTATAGAGCACATATGGGACATGATAAAGAGACGGGTCAGACATCGTTCGCCGCCTCCAGTAAGTGCTGAACTGCTTTAAATTGCTCTTGTTGAAGAATGGGATTACATTTCACAAGAAGAAATCCGATCGCTTATTCACTCGATGCCTAGGAGATAAGGCTCTCCACAAGACCAGAGGAGAATGTCTGTCAGTTTTAACTGCCCAGTTCTAACCAGGGAAAAGTTCTGTATTTGGCTTGACCTTTGGGACCTCAGTCGTGACAGTTAAATAGAAAACTATCAATTTTTCTCAACATTTGTTCATTTCATTTCTCCTCCAGAATTTAAACAGCTAACGAAAGGTAAAATGCTAACTTTTTAATCACTCCAACATCTTAAAAAATGTACACGACTGAAGGAAAAAATTGAGAAACTGGCCAATTAATCGTGGCCGTCTGGATTCAGACAAATATACAGTTAAAGTGAACGTGTAATGCCACTTAGCAGTTCTCCACTAGAGAGAAAGTTGAAAATTTCACGCTGACCCAGGCCTAAAGCAATAAAAAAGGTTTGTTTTTAGCTTAATCATTGGAAAGATGATGGCCCAAATCATGTTGGCTTCTTCTGCTACTAATATTTTTAATGTGGATAAGGAGGATTATCGATACTTGCTATCTTTCTCATCTTATTGAATAATCACTTTATTAAAGAAAATACAATCCTCCTTATTGACGTTAATAATATTACCAATAAAAACCAATTGAGCTAATCTTCATTGATAGAAAATCTCATAAAGGAAACATTTAAATTTCAAAAGCTGAAGAAGTGATGTACAAATAATTTTTCATTATAATTTAAATACATTTTTATTTCAAACCGTAATTTTATTTTATTGCTTCCGGTACTTAGCTAAGTTTTTGAGGTGATACTTCAATTTAAAATTGCAAGTGAACATGCTTATGTTTTTTGTAATTTCCTGCCCACTTAACGAGATAACTTTAATGTTTCTATAGTTTAGTCATTTCTGATTATGCCGACCTCACAAGTAAGACATAATAGAAGACCACTGAAAATGTACAAATGATTAGAAATGACCCAACTGCAAGTTCATCACTCTGCAAACCTCCACAAAAATTCTTCGTACATGATTAGTTATACTTTTCATGTTTTAGACCTGACGGTTTAAATCAGTGTGATATTCTCTTTCTATCGACCCATTTGTTCTGTTACTTTTAGAATACTTTTCTATATGTATAACTGACTGGTCTGACTGGGTGAATCACTATAAAATGAAAGTTTTTCATTGTGTTTGCCAATTTTTCTGGCACCAAAATTAAGGTTGGTTTATTTCCCAAGACAGTGGAGATGTGCTCAGTTTGTTTGCCTCTGCCTGAATCTCTATATTCAGTTTCTCAATTTTTCCTTGCCTGTTGAGCAAGAGAAATTCTTTGGTATGATCAAGTCCCAAACCTTTTTCATTGCTTTAGGCCTGGATCAGTGTGAAATTCTCATTTTCTCTCTAGAGGGGATCTGCTAAGGGGCATTATATGCTCAGTTTGTCTATTTGTCAGAATCCAGATAGCCACCGGTTAATTTTTCATCCTGTTTAACTTTTTTTTTTCTTTCTTCAGTCGTGTCCATTTTTTATGTTGTTGGCACCATGAAAAAGTGAGTTTTGCTTTTTGTTGGCTGTTTCAAAACTTGGGAGGAAAAAATGAAATGAACAATGATAAGAAAAATGAAAATTTTCCATTTAACAGATGCGCCTGAGACCCAAAGGTCAAGCCAAGTATGCAATGTTTCCCTGGTTAGAACTGTACAGTTAAAACTGACAGATAAACTGAGCATGAAGGGATTTAGGAACTTTCAGATCAGTCTTAAGTTGAAGATATAATGCTCTTAACCCTGTTTGGCAAGATGATTTATGATGTGCAATTTCAGTTCAATTTTTAGTATTTCCTGGGAACCAATTTCAACTTCATGGGCCTCGGCTTGAATCATTGATGAATACAAGGGTTCAGCTTTATAAGCCCCTAATTTCCTCAATTTAGGCATCTCGTACTTGAAGAGCCTCATGTAGATTGGCACCTTGGTTAAGAAATCCCTTTGGAGATGTTTAGATATGTAAAATTATCGGAGTACCTGGGTACAACTAACTCTTGTGAAGCTATTATGGATGGTGTAAGGGCGTGGGTGTTGGGTCATATTAGAGGGTTGAAAATATTCAGGACAGTACTGAAATTTCTACAAACTTACAGCCGTCTTCTATAGACAGGTTTTCGTTATATGGATATACCCTATTGTCCATCTTTCAGTCCATTTTTGGTTATTTACCGTGCCCAATTTTCAATTGTATGGAAGATTGAAGGCATCTGTCTCAGACGATTTTGTCATTTTACCCCTGGGTCCACTCATTTTTATACCATTAACTAGTGTAGCAGTTTGCTTTCTATTGTTACATTAAAAAAATAAATAAAATAAAAATAAAATGTTAAACTAGACAGTGAGAAATCTATATGTAAATATGGAAAGGAGGATGAATCATTCATGAGTCTATGAATCGGACACTGTAAATTAACAAATGAACACTCGAATGCAAGACTTTAAAAATGAAACCTAAGCCAAACAGTTTGAATTTAATTTTGGATGTTAATGAGTCAAACTTGGTCAGCTTGGACAGGATATTCAAGGTTTTGGAATGAAGATAGATGTCTACATGTTCATTGTGAGACTCTCAAGAAATCTCTTGAGAGATTTGTGCATAACTGGTGGACTTTAACTCAGTCTGTAAACATGGATCATGGGAAGATGCACATCACTCTGACAAGGCTGCCTTGCTTATCCTTGCGTTCAGTTCTCCTGGTTTTTAGTGCAGCTCTTTTATTGCTCTGAAAATGTTAGTTTCTAAAATGTTTAAGAACAGAGATATTTATTTCCAAACTTGACATTTTAAACAAAAAACAAAATGTCCAATTAGAATTTCAACAAAATGAATGAAATTTAATTAATAAAATATTTTATAATTGAAGAAAGGTTTGAGTAGGTTTAATGACTGCTGTTAGGATTTGTTCAATTCTTGTCTTTTATTTTTAATATACATGTAAATTAAATAATTAAATAAATTTAAAAATTTTTCAGATGTTGAAATATCTGAGTACACTGTCGCCAGGCTTATCGCTAAAAATTCGAACCATCATTATATGAAATGTGTCGATATTTACCCAAAAGAAGAAAAAGACCTCTTGCTTGCAATAGGGCAGGCGAATGGCAAGGTTGTCCTTACATCCTTTGGTCCATCCCAGTTCGATTCATTGGGTCTTACTGGCCTCGAACTTCGTAAGTGTAATTTTACAATCTGACGAATTATTTGTATATTTTACTTAATTTATTTCTGTCTCGGTTCAAGCTCCAAAATATGCGAGGCAGTGTAACGTCGTTCAGTGGAATAAAATTGAGAATCACCTCATCGCCGCTGGCCTCGATAGGTACAGGAGCGACCATTGCATACTCGTCTGGGACCTGAAGACCCGTCATCACAACCTGGTGGCTGAATTGGGCCTGAGCGACATGGCTCATTCGTTATGTTGGCTTTCGGAACACCCCAAATCTTTAATCATCGGGATGAATAACAAAACACTCAAGATGGTCGATCTCAGAGGTATATCGTTTAATACAATATAGACAGTATTGTATATTTACCCTAATTATTTTTAGATACATCAAGAGGTGCGAATTCTTCTCAAACAAAAGCTGTTTACGGTGTGACAGTCCCACCACATCCGAGCTATCTTGTGGCAAGCTACATCGAAAATCAGATTGCAATCTGGGATGTAAGAAGTTTTGAAAAGCCAGTTGTTACATTACAGCAAGGCAAACCAGTAACAAAAATTCTGTGGTCTCCTACTAGGTAGTTCTATTCTGTTTGTTAATTTATTTTATTATTTACATTGCATTTCAAATTATCCATGCATTTTTTTTATAAAGTTTATATTCAATTATCCAAATGATTTAAATAAAACCATACGTTGATCAGCCTATTCTCACAGTCCGAGCTGTAAATCAGCAAGAATATACAGAGCAGAAAAATCGGTGGCAATTAAACTACATGTTCATTGCTTATGAAACTTCACCACTTGTTATTATGTGTGGTGATTAGTGACCATTAATCGATAATTATTCAGAAATCATGAGATGTGGTCTGGTGTGATGTAGGTTTCAGAAAAACATTTTCTTTATCGTGCCAACATTTCGATCTCTGTTGAGATCATCTTGATCTCAATAAAGATTGAAACATTGGCACGATAAAGAAAATGTTTTTCTGAAACCTACTTCACACCAGACCACATCTCACGATTTCTGAATAACTTTTTATTATTTTTTTTCCCTTTAATTTACAGAAGCAATCTTCTTGGATCCCTTCAAAGAGATAGCAGGTCGATTCATCTCCATGATGTACAGCAAATGGAAGATATGGAGCCCACTATACTTGAAAGAAGCATTAAACCTTTATTAAACCATATTCAGATCACGTCGTTCTCTTGGCATCCTAAAGATGAAAACCGATTACTCACTATAAATCTCTCAGGTATATTATACAGGATAAAAAAAGTTGTTGAACATTTATTGAAATGTTTATTTTTTTAGGCTCTATGACAGATTACACGATATTTGAAAGGATTACACTTAATTGGAGCCAGAGTTGTAATCTGGTTTGGACGCACGGCCAGAGGATGCTCAAATCCGTTCCAGTTTCAGACCCTTCCTACTCTATTTTTGGTGATATTTCTAGTCTTATGAAGAAACGAGCGTTTCAAGGATACGGGCTCAAAGTATTAACCTGCTCGAGTGCAAGATTTTTAAAAAGATATATCAATTTTATTGTAATTTTAGAATGAATTGAAAGAGAATGCAAATCTAGTCGATGACGAACAAGTTCAGAAAATCTGGCATTGGCTCGATCATAGCAAAGCACTCATAGACGGCGGTGTGATACCAAGCCCTGGAGGCGGGGCCAACAAACATCCCGGAATTTGGTAAGAATTTATCTTTCGACATAAATCTTTTATTACTACAGTTTGTTTTCTTAGCTCTGTTCTGGGACTCGATAACGGAAACAACAGCAACGCAAGGTCAGAATTGACGTTTTTATCGTGGTCTGGTGTAAGAACCACAGCATCAGCTAAAATATACAGGTAATGTAAGAGAATTTATTACTTATTTCCCATATTTATAATGAGTTTGATGTTCTAGGAGCGAAATGAGAGACAGAGCTTTGAGCCTTTGCAATTGGAAATTTATTCACGAACCGATGGCACTTCAGATCACTATAGAGGAATTAAAGGAGCAAGGTATTTTTTTCTATATATACACTCAAAGCCCAAAAAAAGTTTATTTAATTAGTTATCTGCTTATTATTATTATTTCCAATTTTTATGATTTTTATGCAAAACCAGTGAGAAGAAAAATTAAAGTCACAAGCGGGATTCGAACCCACGACCTTTGGCTCAATACACCGACGCTCTAACTACTTGAGCTATCATGACCTCAATCCTCCCGAGACACTAACTTCTCCTCTCAACCGGCTATTATTTAAAAAATGGAAAATTTAAATAATAGCCGGTTGAGAGGAGAAGTTGGTGTCTTGGGGGAATGAGGTCATGATAGGTCAAGTGGTTAAAGCACTGGCCTTTGGAGCCAACGTTCATGGGTTCGACTCTACCTCATGACACTAATTTTTCTTCTCAACCGCTTTTGCATAAAAATTTTTAAAAAAACTTATTAAGTGGGTATGAGACATTAACAAAACGACTGCAACTTGCAAGATGACTGTATGTGTTTTATGAAGTTGAACTCATCGAAGATCTTGTGACAATTCACCAGTAATATATAAATAAATATACACTCAATCGTTTTACGTTCTTTTGATTAAAAATAAAAAATTCAATAATTTCATGGTCCGCTTGACCAATTAATATATTACAATTAATTAAGGTTTTTGGTTGAGATAAAAAAGTCAATGGCACAAGCGGGATTCAAACCCACGATCTTCGGCTTGATACGCCGCTGCTCTATCACTTGAGCTATCGTGACCTCGATCCACTCGGACACTAACTTCCCATCTCAACCGCACCTTTTGAATTTTCCCTCCTTTTTGCCATTTTTCAAATGTCGTGTAATCGGGTTGGATTCTCGACGGTAATTACACGACATTTGAAAAATGGCAAAAAGGAGGGAAAATTCAAAAGGTGCGGTTGAGATGGGAGGTTGTCCGAGTGGATCGAGGTCACGATAGCTCAAGTGGTAGAGCAGCGGCGTATCTAGCCGAAGGTCGTGGGTTCGAATCCCGCTCGTGCCATTGACTTTTT